>NW_022155043.1:0-23503 GCF_001633185.2 Quercus lobata | reverse complement strand
TACCGGGAAGAGGTTTTATAATTTTTTGAATTTTTTTACTATTTTTTTCGGAATTTTCTTCCCCGGATCGATTATGAACGGAATTCGGGACTAAATTTTTTTTCTCTTTTTCGGCCTAACTCATACCGTGTTGGCTAAAAATAATTCCGGGAAGAGGTTTTATAAATTTTTGAATTTTTTTACTAAATTTTTCGGAATTTTCTTGCCCGGGTCGAGTGTGAACGGAATTCGAGACTAAAATTTTTGTTTCTCTGTTTTGGCCTATCTCATCCCGTTTTGGCTAAAAATAATGCCGGAAAGAGGTATTTTTATTTTTTGAATTTTTTTCGGAATTTCCTTGCCCCGGTCGAGCATGAACTGAATTCGGGACAAAATTTTTTTTTCTCTTTTCCGGCCTATCTCATCCCATTTTGGCTAAAAATAATGCTGGGAAGAGGTTTTATAATTTTTTGAATTTTTTTATTATTTTTTTCGGAATTTTCTTTCCCGGGTCGAGTATGAACGGAATTCGGGACTAAAATTTTTTTCACTCTTTTTCGGCCGATCTCATCCCGTTTTGACTAAAAATAATGCCAGAAAGTGTTATTTTAATTTTGTGAATTTTTTTACTATTATTTTCAGAATTTTCTTGCCTGGGTCGATTATGAACGGAATTCGGGACTAAAATTTTGTTTTCTCTTTTTCGGCCTATCTCATCTCGTTTTTGCTAAAAAAAAATGCCAAAAAGAGGTTTTATAATTTTTTGAATTTTTTTACTATATTTTTCAGAATTTTCTTGCCCGGGTCTAGTATGAACGGAATTCGGGACTATAATTTTTTTTTTCTCTGTTTCGGTCTATCTCATCCCGTTTTGGCTAAAAATATTACCGGGAAGAGGTTTTATAATTTTTTGAATTTTTTTTTCTATTTTTTTAGGAATTTTCTTCCCCGGATCGATTATGAACGGAATTCGGGACTTAAATTTTTTTCTCTCTTTTTTGGCCTATCTCATCCCGTTTTGGCTAAAAGTAATGCCGGGAAGTGGTTTTATAATTTTTTGAATTTGTTTACTATTTCTTTCGGAATTTTCTTGCCCGAGTCGAGTATGAACGGAATCCGGGACTAAAATTTTTTTTTCTCTTGTTCAACCTATCTCATCCCGTTTTGGTTATAAATAATACCGGAAAGGGGTTTTATAATTTTTTGAATTTTTTTTACTAACTTTATCGGAATTGTCTTTACCAGCTCAACTATGAACGGAATTCGGGACTAAATTTTCTTTTTCTCTGTTTCGGCCTATCTCATCCCGTTCTGGCAAAAAATAATGCCAGAAAGAGGTATTTTAATTTTTTGAATTTTTTTACTATTTTTTTCAGAATTTTCTTGCCCGAGTCGAGTATGAACGAAATTTGGAATTAAAATTTTTTCTCTCTTTTTCGGCCTATCTCATACCATTTTGGCAAAAAAAAAAATGCCGGGAAGAGGTTTTATAATTTTTTGAATTTTTTTACTATATTTTTCAGAATTTTCTTGCCTGGGTCTAGTATGAACGGAATTCGGGACTATAATTTTTTTTTCTCTGTTTCGGTCTATCTCATCCCGTTTTGCCTAAAAATAATACCGGGAAGAGGTTTTATAATTTTTTGAATTTTTTTACTATTTTTTTCGGAATTTTCTTCCCCGGATTGATTATGAACGGAATTCGGGACTAAAATTTTTTTTTTCTCTTTTTTCGCCAATCTCATCCCGTTTTGGCTAAAAGTAATGCCGGGAAGTGGTTTTATAATTTTTTGAATTTGTTTACTATTTCTTTCGGAATTTTCTTGCCCGAGTCGAGTATGAACGGAATTCGGGACTAGAAAAAAAAAATTTTTTTTTTCTCTTGCTCGACTATCTCATCCCGTTTTGGTTGTATAATAATACGGAAAGGGGTTTTTATAATTTTTTGAAATTTTTTTTTACCAACTTTTATCGGAATTGTCTTTCGCCACTCAACTATGAACGGAATTCGGGACTAAATTTTTTTTTCTCTGTGTTCGCCTATCTTCATCCCGTTCTGGCAAAAAATAATGCCGGAAAGAGGTATTTTAATTTTTTTGAATTTTTACTATTTTTTTTCATAATTTCTTGCCCGAAGTCGAGTATGAACGGAATTTGGGAATTTTAAAATTTTTTCTCTCTTTTTCGGCCTATCTTCATACCATTTTTGGTAAAAAAAATACCGTGAAGAGGTTTTATAATTTTTTGAATTTTTTTACTATATTTTTCAGAATTTTCTTGCCTGGGTCTAGTATGAACGGAATTCGGGACTATAATTTTTTTTTCTCTGTTTCGGTCTATCTCATCCCGTTCTGGCAAAAAATAATGCCGGAAAGAGTTATTTTAATTTTTTGAATTTTTTTACTATTTTTTTCAGAATTTTCTTGCCCGGGTCTAGTATGAACGGAATCGGGACTATAATTTTTTTTTCTCTGTTTCGGTCTATCTCTTCCCGTTTCGGCTAAAAATAATACCGGGAAGAGGTTTTATAATTTTTTGAATTTTTTTACTATTTTTTTCGGAATTTTCTTCCCCGGATCGAGTATGAACGGAATTCGGGACTAAAATTTTTTTCTCTTTTTCGGCCTAACTCATACCGTGTTGGCTAAAAATAATTCCGGGAAGAGGTTTTATAAATTTTTGAATTTTTTTACTAAATTTTTCGGAATTTTCTTGCCCGGGTCGAGTATGAACGGAATTCGAGACTAAAATTTTTGTTTCTCTGTTTTGGCCTATCTCATCCCGTTTTGGCTAAAAATAATGCCGGAAAGAGGTATTTTTATTTTTTGAATTTTTTTACAATTTTTTTCGGAATTTCCTTGCCCGGGTCGAGCATGAACGGAATTCGGGACAAAATTTTTTTTTCTCTTTTCCGGCCTATCTCATCCCATTTTGGCTAAAAATAATGCTGGGAAGAGGTTTTATAATTTTTTGAATTTTTTTATTATTTTTTTCGGAATTTTCTTTCCCGGGTCGAGTATGAACGGAATTCGGGACTAAAATTTTTTTCACTCTTTTTCGGCCGATCTCATCCCGTTTTGACTAAAAATAATGCCAGAAAGTGTTATTTTAATTTTGTGAATTTTTTTACTATTATTTTCAGAATTTTCTTGCCTGGGTCGATTATGAACGGAATTCGGGACTAAAATTTTGTTTTCTCTTTTTCGGCCTATCTCATCTCGTTTTTGCTAAAAATAATGCCAAAAAGAGGTTTTATAATTTTTTGAATTTTTTTACTATATTTTTCAGAATTTTCTTGCCCGGGTCTAGTATGAACGGAATTCGGGACTATAATTTTTTTTTCTCTGTTTCGGTCTATCTCATCCCGTTTTGGCTAAAAATATTACCGGGAAGAGGTTTTATAATTTTTTGAATTTTTTTACTATTTTTTTCGGAATTTTCTTCCCCGGATCGATTATGAACGGAATTCGGGACTAAAATTTTTTTCTCTCTTTTTTGGCCTATCTCATTCCGTTTTGGCTAAAAGTAATGCCGGGAAGTGGTCTTATAATTTTTTGAATTTGTTTACTATTTCTTTCGGAATTTTCTTGCCCGAGTCGAGTATGAACGGAATTCGGGACTAAAATTTTTTTTTCTCTTGTTCAACCTATCTCATCCCGTTTTGGTTATAAATAATACCGGAAAGGGGTTTTATAATTTTTTGAATTTTTTTTACTAACTTTATCGGAATTGTCTTTACCAGCTCAACTATGAACGGAATTCGGGACTAAATTTTTTTTTTCTCTGTTTCGGCCTATCTCATCCCGTTCTGGCAAAAAATAATGCCAGAAAGAGGTATTTTAATTTTTTGAATTTTTTTACTATTTTTTTCAGAATTTTCTTGCCCGAGTCGAGTATGAACGAAATTTGGAATTAAAATTTTTTCTCTCTTTTTCGGCCTATCTCATACCATTTTGGCAAAAAAAAAATGCCGGGAAGAGGTTTTATAATTTTTTGAATTTTTTTACTATATTTTTCAGAATTTTCTTGCCTGGGTCTAGTATGAACGGAATTCGGGACTATAATTTTTTTTTCTCTGTTTCGGTCTATCTCATCCCGTTTTGGCTAAAAATAATACCGGGAAGAGGTTTTATAATTTTTTGAATTTTTTTACTATTTTTTTCGGAATTTTCTTCCCCGGATTGATTATGAACGGAATTCGGGACTAAAATTTTTTTTTCTCTTTTTTCGCCTATCTCATCCCGTTTTGGCTAAAAGTAATGCCGGGAAGTGGTTTTATAATTTTTTGAATTTGTTTACTATTTCTTTCGGAATTTTCTTGCCCGAGTCGAGTATGAACGGAATTCGGGACTAAAATTTTTTTTTCTCTTGTTCGACCTATCTCATCCCGTTTTGGTTATAAATAATACCGGAAAGGGGTTTTATAATTTTTTGAATTTTTTTTACTAACTTTATCGGAATTGTCTTTCCCAGCTCAACTATGAACGGAATTCGGGACTAAATTTTTTTTTTCTCTGTTTCGGCCTCTGGCAAAAAATAATGCCGGAAAGAGGTATTTTAATTTTTTGAATTTTTTTACTATTTTTTTCAGAATTTTCTTGCCCGAGTCGAGTATGAACGGAATTTGGAATTAAAATTTTTTTCTCTCTTTTTCGGCCTATCTCATACCATTTTGGCTAAAAAAAAATACCGGGAAGAGGTTTTATAATTTTTTGAATTTTTTTACTATATTTTTCAGAATTTTCTTGCCTGGGTCTAGTATGAACGGAATTCGGGACTATAATTTTTTTTTCTCTGTTTCGGTCTATCTCATCCCGTTCTGGCAAAAAATAATGCCGGAAAGAGTTATTTTAATTTTTTGAATTTTTTTACTATTTTTTTCAGAATTTTCTTGCCCGGGTCTAGTATGAACGGAATTCGGGACTATAATTTTTTTTTCTCTGTTTCGGTCTATCTCTTCCCGTTTCGGCTAAAATAATACCGGGAAGAGGTTTTTATAATTTTTTGAATTTTTTTACTATTTTTTTCGGAATTTTCTTCCCCGGATCGAGTATGAACGGAATTCGGGACTAAAATTTTTTTCTCTTTTTCGGCCTAACTCATACCGTGTTGGCTAAAAATAATTCCGGGAAGAGGTTTTATAAATTTTTGAATTTTTTTACTAAATTTTTCGGAATTTTCTTGCCCGGGTCGAGTATTAACGGAATTCGAGACTAAAATTTTTGTTTCTCTGTTTTGGCCTATCTCATCCCGTTTTGGCTAAAAATAATGCCGGAAAGAGGTATTTTTATTTTTTGAATTTTTTTACAATTTTTTTCGGAATTTCCTTGCCCGGGTCGAGCATGAACGGAATTCGGGACAAAATTTTTTTTTCTCTTTTCCGGCCTATCTCATCCCATTTTGGCTAAAAATAATGCTGGGAAGAGGTTTTATAATTTTTTGAATTTTTTTATTATTTTTTTCGGAATTTTCTTTCCCGGGTCGAGTATGAACGGAATTCGGGACTAAAATTTTTTTCACTCTTTTTCGGCCGATCTCATCCCGTTTTGACTAAAAATATTGCCAGAAAGTGTTATTTTAATTTTGTGAATTTTTTTACTATTATTTTCAGAATTTTCTTGCCTGGGTCGATTAGGAACGGAATTCGGGACTAAAATTTTGTTTTCTCTTTTTCGGCCTATCTCATCTCGTTTTTGCTAAAAATAATGCCAAAAAGAGGTTTTATAATTTTTTGAATTTTTTTACTATATTTTTCAAAATTTTCTTGCCCGGGTCTAGTATGAACGGAATTCGGGACTATAATTTTTTTTTCTTTGTTTCGGTCTATCTAATCCCGTTTTGGCTAAAAATATTACCGGGAAGAGGTTTTATAATTTTTTGAATTTTTTTACTATTTTTTTCGGAATTTTCTTCCCCGGATCGATTATGAACGGAATTCGGGACTAAAATTTTTTTCTCTCTTTTTTGGCCTATCTCATCCCGTTTTGGCTAAAAGTAATGCGGGGAAGTGGTTTTATAATTTTTTGAATTTGTTTACTATTTCTTTCGGAATTTTCTTGCCCGAGTCGAGTATGAACGGAATTCGGGACTAAATTTTTTTTTTCTCTTGTTCAACCTATCTCGTCCCGTTTTGGTTATAAATAATACCGGAAAGGGGTTTTATAATTTTTTGAATTTTTTTTACTAACTTTATCGGAATTGTCTTTACCAGCTCAACTATGAACGGAATTCGGGACTAAATTTTTTTTTTCTCTGTTTCGGCCTATCTCATCCCGTTCTGGCAAAAAATAATGCCAGAAAGAGGTATTTTAATTTTTTGAATTTTTTTACTATTTTTTTCAGAATTTTCTTGCCCGAGTCGAGTATGAACGAAATTTGGAATTAAAATTTTTTCTCTCTTTTTCGGCCTATCTCATACCATTTTGGCAAAAAAAAAAAATGCCGGGAAGAGGTTTTATAATTTTTTGAATTTTTTTACTATATTTTTCAGAATTTTCTTGCCTGGGTCTAGTATGAACGGAATTCGGGACTATAATTTTTTTTTCTCTGTTTCGGTCTATCTCATCCCGTTTTGGCTAAAAATAATACCGGGAAGAGGTTTTATAATTTTTTGAATTTTTTTACTATTTTTTTCGGAATTTTCTTCCCCGGATTGATTATGAACGGAATTCGGGACTAAAATTTTTTTTTCTCTTTTTTCGCCTATCTCATCCCGTTTTGGCTAAAAGTAATGCCGGGAAGTGGTTTTATAATTTTTTGAATTTGTTTACTATTTCTTTCGGAATTTTCTTGCCCGAGTCGAGTATGAACGGAATTCGGGACTAAAATTTTTTTTTCTCTTGTTCGTCCTATCTCATCCCGTTTTGGTTATAAATAATACCGGAAAGGGGTTTTATAATTTTTTGAATTTTTTTTACTAACTTTATCGGAATTGTCTTTCCCAGCTCAACTATGAACGGAATTCGGGACTAAATTTTTTTTTTCTCTGTTTCGGCCTATCTCATCCCGTTCTGGCAAAAAATAATGCCGGAAAGAGGTATTTTAATTTTTTGAATTTTTTTTCTATTTTTTTCAGAATTTTCTTGCCCGGGTCTAGTATGAACGGAATTCGGGACTAAAGTTTTTTCTTCCCTTTTTCAGCCTAACTCATCCCGTTTTGGCTAAAAGTAATGCCGAAAAGAGGTTTTATAATTTTTTGAATTTTATTACTATTTTTTTCGGAATTTTCTTGCCCGGGTCGCGTATGAACGGAATTCAGGACTAAAATTTTTTTTTCTCTGTTTTGGCCTATCTCATCATATTTTGGCCAAAAATAATGCCAGAAAGAGGTATTTTAATTTTTTGAATTTTTTTACTATTTTTTCCAGAATTTTCTTGCCCGGGTCAAGTATGAACGAAATTCGGGACTAAAATTTTTTTTTTCTTTTTCGGCCTATCTCATACCGTGTTGGCTAAAAATAATTTTGGAAGAGGTTTTATAAATTTTTGAATTTTTTTACTAAATTTTTCGGAATTTTCTTTACCGGGTCGAGTATGAACGGAATTCGGGACTAAAATTTTTGTTTCCCTGTTTTGGCCTATCTCATCCCGTTTTGGCTAAAAATAATGCCGGAAAGAGGTATTTTTATTTTTTGAATTTTTTTACTATTTTTTTCGGAATTTTCTTGCCCGGGTCGAGTATGAATGGATTTCGGGACAAAATTTTATTTCTCTTTTCTGGCCTATCTTATCCCATTTTGGCTAAAAATAATGCTGGGAAGAGGTTTTATAATTTTTTGAATTTTTTTAGTTTTTTTTTTCGGAATTTTCTTTCCAGGGTCGAGTTTGAACGGAATTCGGGACTAAAATTTTTTTCACTCTTTTTTTGGCCGATCTCATCCCGTTTTGGCGAAAAATAATGCCAGAAAGTGTTATTTTAATTTTTTGAATTTTTTTAATATTTTTTTCGGAATTTTCTTGCCAGTGTCGATTATGAATGGAATTCGGGAATAAAATTTTGTTTTCACTTTCACGGCCTATCTCATCCCTTTTTCGCTAAAAATAATGCCGGGAAGAGGTTTTATAATTTTTTCAATTTTTTAACTATTTTTTTTGGAATTTTCTTGCCTGGGTCGATTATGAACGGAATTCGGGACTAAAATTTTATTTTCTCTTTTTCGGCCTATCTCATCCCGTTTTTGCTAAAAATAATGCCAAAAAGAGGTTTTATAATTTTTTAAATTTTTTTACTATATTTTTCGGAATTTTCTTGCCCGTGTCGAGTATGAATGGAATTCGGGACTAAATTTTTTTTTTCTCTGTTTCAGCCTATCTCATCCCGTTCTGGCAAAAAATAATGCCGGAAAGAGGTATTTTAATTTTTTGAATTTTTTTACTATTTTTTTCAGAATTTTCTTGCCCGAGTCGAATATGAACGGAATTTGGAATTAAAATTTTTTTCTCTCTTTTTCGGCCTATCTCATATCGTTTTGGCTAAAAATAATGCCAGGAAGAGGTTTTATAATTTTTTGAATTTTATTACTATTTTTTTCGGAATTTTCTTGCCCGAGTCGAGTATGAACGGAATTCGGGACTAAAATTTTTTTCACTCTTTTTCGGCCTATCTCATACCGTTTGGGCTAAAAATAATGCAGGGAAGAGGTTTTATAATTTTTTCAATTTTTTTACAATATTTTTCGGAATTTTCTTGCCCGGGTCGAGTTTGAACGGAATTCGGAACTAAAATTTTCTTTTCTCTGTTTCGGCCTATCTCATCCCGTTCTGCAAAAAAATAATGCCGGAAAGAGGTATTTTAATTTTTTGAATTTTTTTACTATTTTTTTCAGAATTTTCTTGCCCGAGTCGAGTATGAACGGAATTTGGAATTAAAAGTTTTTTCTCTCTTTTTCGGCCTATCTCATACCGTTTTGGCTAAAAATAATGCTGGGAAGAGGTTTTATAATTTTTTGAATTTTTTTACTATATTTTTCAGAATTTTCTTGCCCGGGTCCAGTATGAACGGAATTCGGGACTATAATTTTTTTTTCTCTATTTCGGTCTATCTCATCCCGTTTTGGCTAAAAATAATACCGGGAAGAGGTTTTATAATTTTTTGAATTTTTTTACTATTTTTTCCAGAATTTTCTTGCCCGGGTCAAGTATGAACGGAATTCGGGACTAAAACTTTTTTTCTCTTTTTCGGCCTATCTCATACCGTGTTGGCTAAAAATAATTCCGAGAAGAGGTTTTATAAATTTTTGAATTTTTTTACTAAATTTTTCGGAATTTTCTTGCCTGGGTCGAGTATGAACGGAATTCGGGACTAAAATTTTTGTTTCTCCGTTTTGGCCTATCTCATCCCGTTTTGGCTAAAAATAATGCCGGAAAGAGGTATTTTTATTTTTTGAATTTTTTTACTATTTTTTTCGGAATTTTCTTGCCCGGGTCGAGTATGAACGGAATTCGGGACAAAATTTTTTTTTTCTCTTTTCTGGCCTATCTCATCCCATTTTGGCTAAAAATAATGCTGGGAAAAGGTTTTATAATTTTTTGAATTTTTTTACTATTTTTTTCGAAATTTTCTTTCCCGGGTCGAGTATGAATGGAATTTGGGACTAAAATTTTTTTCACTCTTTTTCGGCCGATCTCATCCCGTTTTGGCTAAAAATAAAGCCAGAAAGTGTTATTTTAATTTTTTGAATTTTTTTACATTTTTTTTCGGAATTTTCTTACCAGTGTCGATTATGAATGGAATTCGGGAATAAAATTTTGTTTTCTCTTTTTCAGCCTATCTCATACCATTTTGGCTAAAAATAATGCAGGGAAGAGGTTTTATAATTTTTTGAATTCTTTTACAATATTTTTCGGAATTTTCTTGCCCGGGTCGATTTTGAACGGAATTCGGGACTAAAATTTTTTTTTCTCTGTTTTGGCCTATCTCATCCCGTTTTGGCTAAAAATAATGCCGGAAACAGGTATTTTTATTTTTTGAATTTTTTTACTATTTTTTTTGGAATTTTCTTGCCCGGGTCGAGTTGAACGGTATTCGGGACAAAAATTTTTTTTCACGCTTTTTCGGCCGATCTCATCCCGTTTTGGCTAAAAATAATGCCAGAAAGTGGTATTTTAATTTTTTGAATTTTTTTACAATTTTTTTCGGAATTTTCTTGCCAGTGTCGAGTATGATCAGAATTCGGGACTAAAATTTTTTTCACTCTTTTTCGGCCTATCTCATACCATTTTGGCTAAAAATAATGCAGGGAAGAGGTTTTATAATTTTTTGAATTCTTTTACTATATTTTTCGGAATTTTCTTGCCCGGGTCGAGTATGAACGGAATTCGGGACAAAATTTTTTTTCTCTTTTCCGGCCTATCTCATCCCATTTTGGCTAAAAATAATGCGGGGAAGAGATTTTATAATTTTTTGAATTTTTTTAATATTTTTTTTCGGAATTTTCCTTCCCGGGTCGAGTATGAACGGAATTCGGGACTAAAATTTTTTTCACTCTTTTTCGGACGATCACATCCCGTTTTGACTAGAAATAATGCCAGAAAGTGTTATTTTAATTTTGTGAATTTTTTTACTATTTTTTTCAGAATTTTCTTGCCAGTGTCGATTATGAATGGAATTCGGGAATAAAATTTTGTTTTCACTTTCTCGGCCTATCTCATCTCGTTTTCGCCAAAAATAATGCCGGGAATATGTTTTATAATTTTTTGAATTTTTTAACAATTTTTTTCGGAATTTTCTTGCCTGGGTCGATTATGAATGGAATTCGGGACTAAAATTTTGTTTTCTCTTTTTCGGCCTATCTCATCCCGATTTTGCTAAAAATAATGCCAAAAGGAGGTTTTATAATTTTTTGAATTTTTTTACTATATTTTTCGGAATTTTCTTGCCCGGGTCGAGTATGAACGGAATTCGGGACTAAAATTTTTTTCACTCTTTTTCGGCCGATCTCATCCCGTTTTGACTAAAAATAATGCCAGAAAGTGTTATTTTAATTTTGTGAATTTTTTTACTATTTTTTTCAGAATTTTCTTGCCAGTGTCTATTATGAATGGAATTCGGGAATAAAATTTTGTTTTCACTTTCTCGGCCTATCTCATCCCGTTTTCGCTAAAAATAATGCCGGGAATATGTTTTATAATTTTTTGAATTTTTTAACAACTTTTTTCGGAATTTTCTTGCCTGGGTCGATTATGAACGGAATTCGGGACTAAAATTTTGTTTTCTCTTTTTCGGCCTATCTCATCCCGTTTTTGCAAAAAATAATGCCAAAAAGTGGTTTTATAATTGTTTGAATTTTTTTACTATATTTTTCGGAATTTTCTTGCCCGGGTCGAGTATGAACGGAATTCGGGACTAAAATTTTTTTTTCTTTGTTTCGACCTATCTCATCCCGTTCTGGCAAAAAATAATGCCAGAAAGAGGTATTTTAATTTTTTGAATTTTTTTACTATATTTTTCAGAATTTTCTTGCCCGGGTCTAGTATGAACGGAATTCGGGACTATAATTTTTTTTTCTCTGTTTCGGTCTATCTCCTCCCTTTTTGGCTAAAAATATTACCGAGAAGAGGTTTTATAATTTTTTGAATTTTATTACTATTTTTTTCGGAATTTTCTTGCCCGAGTCGAGTATGATCGGAATTCGGGACTAAAATTTTTTTCACTCTTTTTCGGCCTATCTCATAACATTCTGGCTAAAAATAATGCAGGGAAGAGGTTTTATAATTTTTTGAATTCTTTTACAATATTTTTCGGAATTTTCTTGCCCGGGTCGATTTTGAACGGAATTCGGGACTAAATTTTTTTTTTTCTCTGTTTTGGCCTATCTCATCCCGTTTTGGCTAAAAATAATGCCGGAAACAGGTATTTTTATTTTTTGAATTTTTTTACTATTTTTTTTGGAATTTTCTTGCCCGAGTCGAGTATGAACGGAATTCGGGACAAAAATTTTTTTTCACGCTTTTTCGGACGATCTCATCCCGTTTTGGCTAAAAATAATGCCAGAAAGTGGTATTTTAATTTTTTGAATTTTTTTACAATTTTTTCCGGAATTTTCTTGCCAGTTGCCAGTGTCGAGTATGATCAGAATTCGGGACTAAAATTTTTTTCACTCTTTTTCGGCCTATCTCATACCATTTTGGCTAAAAATAATGCAGGGAAGAGGTTTTATAATTTTTTGAATTCTTTTACTATATTTTTCGGAATTTTCTTGCCCGGGTCGAGTATGAACGGAATTCGGAACAAAATTTTTTTTCTCTTTTCCGGCCTATCTCATCCCATTTTGGCTAAAAATAATGCGGGGAAGAGATTTTATAATTTTTTGAATTTTTTTAATATTTTTTTTCGAAATTTTCCTTCCCGGGTCGAGTATGAACGGAATTCGGGACTAAAATTTTTTTCACTCTTTTTCGGCCGATCACATCCCGTTTTGACTAGAAATAATGCCAGAAAGTGTTATTTTAATTTTGTGAATTTTTTTACTATTTTTTTCAGAATTTTCTTGCCAGTGTCGATTATGAATGGAATTCGGGAATAAAATTTTGTTTTCACTTTCTCGGCCTATCTCATCTCGTTTTCGCTAAAAATAATGCCGGGAATATGTTTTATAATTTTTTGAATTTTTTAACAATTTTTTTCGGAATTTTCTTGCCTGGGTCGATTATGAACGGAATTCGGGACTAAAATTTTGTTTTCTCTTTTTCGGCCTATCTCATCCCGGTTTTGCTAAAAATAATGCCAAAAGGAGGTTTTATAATTTTTTGAATTTTTTTACTATATTTTTCGGAATTTTCTTGCCCGGGTCGAGTATGAACGGAATTCGGGACTAAAATTTTTTTCACTCTTTTTCGGCCGATCTCATCCCGTTTTGACTAAAAATAATGCCAGAAAGTGTTATTTTAATTTTGTGAATTTTTTTACTATTTTTTTCAGAATTTTCTTGCCAGTGTCGATTATGAATGGAATTCGGGAATAAAATTTTGTTTTCACTTTCTCGGCCTATCTCATCCCGTTTTCGCTAAAAATAATGCCGGGAATATGTTTTATAATTTTTTGAATTTTTTAACAATTTTTTTCGGAATTTTCTTGCCTGGGTCGATTATGAACGGAATTCGGGACTAAAATTTTGTTTTCTCTTTTTCGGCCTATCTCATCCCGTTTTTGCAAAAAATAATGCCAAAAAGTGGTTTTATAATTGTTTGAATTTTTTTACTATATTTTTCGGAATTTTCTTGCCCGGGTCGAGTATGAACGGAATTCGGGACAAAAATTTTTTTTTCTTTGTTTCGACCTATCTCATCCCGTTCTAGGAAAAAATAATGCCAGAAAGAGGTATTTTAATTTTTTGAATTTTTTTAATATATTTTTCAGAATTTTCTTGCCCGGGTCTAGTATGAACGGAATTCGGGACTATAATTTTTTTTTCTCTGTTTCGGTCTATCTCCTCCCTTTTTGGCTAAAAATATTACCGAGAAGAGGTTTTATAATTTTTTGAATTTTATTACTATTTTTTTCGGAATTTTCTTGCCCGAGTCGAGTATGATCGGAATTCGGGACTAAAATTTTTTTCACTCTTTTTCGGCCTATCTCATAACATTCTGGCTAAAAATAATGCAGGGAAGAGGTTTTATAATTTTTTGAATTCTTTTACAATATTTTTCGGAATTTTCTTGCCCGGGTCGATTTTGAACGGAATTCGGGACTAAATTTTTTTTTTTCTCTGTTTTGGCCTATCTCATCCCGTTTTGGCTAAAAATAATGCCGGAAACAGGTATTTTTATTTTTTGAATTTTTTTACTATTTTTTTTGGAATTTTCTTGCCCGAGTCGAGTATGAACGGAATTCGGGACAAAAATTTTTTTTCACGCTTTTTCGGACGATCTCATCCCGTTTTGGCTAAAAATAATGCCAGAAAGTGGTATTTTAATTTTTTGAATTTTTTTACAATTTTTTCCGGAATTTTCTTGCCAGTGTCCGGTATGATCGAATTCGGGACTAAAATTTTTTTCACTCTTTTTCGGCCTATTCATACCATTTTGGCTAAAAATAATGCAGGGAAGAGGTTTTATAATTTTTTGAATTCTTTTACTATTTTTTTCGGAATTTTCTTGCCCGGGTCGAGTATGAACGGAATTCGGGACAAAATTTTTTTTCTCTTTTCCGGCCTATCTCATCCCATTTTGGCTAAAAATAATGCGGGGAAGAGATTTTATAATTTTTTGAATTTTTTTAATATTTTTTTTCGGAATTTTCCTTCCCGGGTCGAGTATGAACGGAATTCGGGACTAAAATTTTTTTCACTCTTTTTCGGCCGATCTCATCCCGTTTTGACTAAAAATAATGCCAGAAAGTGTTATTTTAATTTTGTGAAATTTTTTTACTATTTTTTCCAGAATTTTCTTGCAGTGTCGATTAATAATGGATTCGGGGAATAAAATTTTGTTTCAACTTTCCGGCCTATCTCATCTCGTTTTCCGCTAAAAATAATGCCGGAATATGTTTTTATAATTTTTGAATTTTTTAAAACAATTTTTTTTCGGAAATTTTTTCTTTGCCTGGGTCGTTATGAAATGGAATTCGGGACTAAATTTTTGTTTTCTCTTTTTTCGGCCTATCTCATCCCGGTTTTGCTTAAAAATAATGCAAAGGAGGTTTTATAATTTTTTTGATTTTTTTACTATATTTTCGGAATTTTCTTGCCGGTCGAGTATGAACGGAATCGGGACTAAAATTTTTTCACTCTTTTTCGGCCGATCTCATCCCGTTTGAACTAAAAATAATGCCAGAAGTGTTATTTTAATTTTTGTGAAATTTTTTTAACTATTTTTTTCAGTAATTTTCTTGCCGTGGTCTATTATGAATGGAATTCGGGAAATAAAATTTTGTTTTAACTTTCTCGGCCTATCTCATCCCGTTTCGCTAAAATAATGCCGGGAATATGTTTATATTTTTTGAATTTTTACAATTTTTTTTCTGGAATTTTCTTGCCTGGGTCGATTATGAACGGAATTCGGGACTAAAATTTTGTTTTCTCTTTTTCGGCCTATCTCATCCCGTTTTTGCAAAAAATAATGCCAAAAAGTGGTTTTATAATTGTTTGAATTTTTTTACTATATTTTTCGGAATTTTCTTGCCCGGGTCGAGTATGAACGGAATTCGGGACAAAAATTTTTTTTTCTTTGTTTCGACCTATCTCATCCCGTTCTAGCAAAAAATAATGCCAGAAAGAGGTATTTTAATTTTTTGAATTTTTTTAATATATTTTTCAGAATTTTCTTGCCCGGGTCTAGTATGAACGGAATTCGGGACTATAATTTTTTTTTCTCTGTTTCGGTCTATCTCCTCCCTTTTTGGCTAAAAATATTACCGAGAAGAGGTTTTATAATTTTTTGAATTTTATTACTATTTTTTTCGGAATTTTCTTGCCCGAGTCGAGTATGATCGGAATTCGGGACTAAAATTTTTTTCACTCTTTTTCGGCCTATCTCATAACATTTTGGCTAAAAATAATGCAGGGAAGAGGTTTTATAATTTTTTGAATTCTTTTACTATATTTTTCGGAATTTTCTTGCCCGGGTCGATTTTGAACGGAATTCGGGACTAAATTTTTTTTTTTCTCTGTTTTGGCCTATCTCATCCCGTTTTGGCTAAAAATAATGCCGGAAACAGGTATTTTTATTTTTTGAATTTTTTTACTATTTTTTTTGGAATTTTCTTGCCCGAGTCGAGTATGAACGGAATTCGGGACAAAAATTTTTTTTCACGCTTTTTCGGACGATCTCATCCCGTTTTGGCTAAAAATAATGCCAGAAAGTGGTATTTTAATTTTTTGAATTTTTTTACAATTTTTTCCGGAATTTTCTTGCCAGTGTCGAGTATGATCAGAATTCGGGACTAAAATTTTTTTCACTCTTTTTCGGCCTATCTCATACCATTTTGGCTAAAAATAATGCAGGGAAGAGGTTTTATAATTTTTTGAATTCTTTTACTATATTTTTCGGAATTTTCTTGCCCGGGTCGAGTATGAACGGAATTCGGGACAAAATTTTTTTTCTCTTTTCCGGCCTATCTCATCCCATTTTGGCTAAAAATAATGCGGGGAAGAGATTTTATAATTTTTTGAATTTTTTTAATATTTTTTTTCGGAATTTTCCTTCCCGGGTCGAGTATGAACGGAATTCGGGACTAAAATTTTTTTCACTCTTTTTCGGACGATCACATCCCGTTTTGACTAGAAATAATGCCAGAAAGTGTTATTTTAATTTTGTGAATTTTTTTACTATTTTTTTCAGAATTTTCTTGCCAGTGTCGATTATGAATGGAATTCGGGAATAAAATTTTGTTTTCACTTTCTCGGCCTATCTCATCTCGTTTTCGCCAAAAATAATGCCGGGAATATGTTTTATAATTTTTTGAATTTTTTAACAATTTTTTTCGGAATTTTCTTGCCTGGGTCGATTATGAATGGAATTCGGGACTAAAATTTTGTTTTCTCTTTTTCGGCCTATCTCATCCGGTTTTGCTAAAAATAATGCCAAAAGGAGGTTTTAATAAATTTTTTGAAATTTTTTTACTATATTTTTCGGAATTTTCTTGCCCGGGTCGAGTATGAACGGAATTCGGGACTAAAATTTTTTTCACTCTTTTTCGGCCGATCTCATCCCGTTTTGACTAAAAATAATGCCAGAAAGTGTTATTTTAATTTTGTGAATTTTTTTACTATTTTTTTCAGAATTTTCTTGCCAGTGTCGATTATGAATGGAATTCGGGAATAAAATTTTGTTTTCACTTTCTCGGCCTATCTCATCCCGTTTTCGCTAAAAATAATGCCGGGAATATGTTTTATAATTTTTTGAATTTTTTAACAATTTTTTTCGGAATTTTCTTGCCTGGGTCGATTATGAACGGAATTCGGGACTAAAATTTTGTTTTCTCTTTTTCGGCCTATCTCATCCCGTTTTTGCAAAAAATAATGCAAAAAGTGGTTTTATAATTGTTTGAATTTTTTTACTATATTTTTCGGAATTTTCTTGCCCGGGTCGAGTATGAACGGAATTCGGGACAAAAATTTTTTTTTCTTTGTTTCGACCTATCTCATCCCGTTCTGGCAAAAAATAATGCCAGAAAGAGGTATTTTAATTTTTTGAATTTTTTTACTATATTTTTCAAGAATTTTCTTCTGCCGGTCTAGTATGAACGGAATTCGGACTATAATTTTTTTTTCTCTGTTCGGTTCTATCTCCTCTCTTTTTTGGCTAAAAAAATATTACGAGAAGGAGGTTTTATAATTTTTTGAATTTTTTTACTATTTTTTTCGGAATTTTCTTGCCCGGGTCGAGTATGAACGGAATTCGGGACAAAATTTTTTTTTTCTTTGTTTCGACCTATCTCATCCCGTTCTGGCAAAAAATAATGCCAGAAAGAGGTATTTTAATTTTTTGAATTTTTCTACTATATTTTTCAGAATTTTCTTGCACGGGTCTAGTATGAACGGAATTCGGGACTATAATTTTTTTTTCTCTGTTTCGGTCTATCTCCTCCCTTTTTGGCTAAAAATATTACCGAGAAGAGGTTTTATAATTTTTTGAATTTTATTACTATTTTTTTCGGAATTTTCTTGCCCGAGTCGAGTATGATCGGAATTCGGGACTAAAATTTTTTTCACTCTTTTTCGGCCTATCTCATAACATTTTGGCTAAAAATAATGCAGGGAAGAGGTTTTATAATTTTTTGAATTCTTTTACTATATTTTTCGGAATTTTCTTGCCCGGGTCGATTTTGAACGGAATTCGGGACTAAATTTTTTTTTTTCTCTGTTTTGGCATATCTCATCCCGTTTTGGCTAAAAATAATGCCGGAAAGAGGTATTTTTATTTTTTGAATTTTTTTACTATTTTTTTTGGAATTTTCTTGCCCGGGTCGAGTATGAACGGTATTCGGGACAAAAATTTTTTTTCACGCTTTTTCGGCCGATCTCATCCCGTTTTGGCTAAAAATAATGCCAGAAAGTGGTATTTTAATTTTTTGAATTTTTTTGCAATTTTTTTCGGAATTTTCTTGCCAGTGTCGAGTATGATCAGAATTCGGGACTAAAATTTTTTTCACTCTTTTTCGGCCTATCTCATACCATTTTGGCTAAAAATAATGCAGGGAAGAGGTTTTATAATTTTTTGAATTCTTTTACTATATTTTTCGGAATTTTCTTGCCCGGGTCGAGTATGAACGGAATTCGGGACAAAATTTTTTTTCTCTTTTCCGGCCTATCTCATCCCATTTTGGCTAAAAATAATGCGGGGAAGAGATTTTATAATTTTTTGAATTTTTTTAATATTTTTTTTCGGAATTTTCCTTCCCGGGTCGAGTATGAACGGAATTCGGGACTAAAATTTTTTTCACTCTTTTTCGGACGATCACATCCCGTTTTGACTAGAAATAATGCCAGAAAGTGTTATTTTAATTTTGTGAATTTTTTTACTATTTTTTTCAGAATTTTCTTGCCAGTGTCGATTATGAATGGAATTCGGGAATAAAATTTTGTTTTCACTTTCTCGGCCTATCTCATCTCGTTTTCGCCAAAAATAATGCCGGGAATATGTTTTATAATTTTTTGAATTTTTTAACAATTTTTTTCGGAATTTTCTTGCCTGGGTCGATTATGAATGGAATTCGGGACTAAAATTTTGTTTTCTCTTTTTCGGCCTATCTCATCCCGATTTTGCTAAAAATAATGCCAAAAGGAGGTTTTATAATTTTTTGAATTTTTTTACTATATTTTTCGGAATTTTCTTGCCCGGGTCGAGTATGAACGGAATTCGGGACTAAAATTTTTTTCACTCTTTTTCGGCCGATCTCATCCCGTTTTGACTAAAAATAATGCCAGAAAGTGTTATTTTAATTTTGTGAATTTTTTTACTATTTTTTTCAGAATTTTCTTGCCAGTGTCTATTATGAATGGAATTCGGGAATAAAATTTTGTTTTCACTTTCTCGGCCTATCTCATCCCGTTTTCGCTAAAAATAATGCCGGGAATATGTTTTATAATTTTTTGAATTTTTTAACAATTTTTTTCGGAATTTTCTTGCCTGGGTCGATTATGAACGGAATTCGGGACTAAAATTTTGTTTTCTCTTTTTCGGCCTATCTCATCCCGTTTTTGCAAAAAATAATGCAAAAAGTGGTTTTATAATTGTTTGAATTTTTTTACTATATTTTTCGGAATTTTCTTGCCCGGGTCGAGTATGAACGGAATTCGGGACAAAAATTTTTTTTTCTTTGTTTCGACCTATCTCATCCCGTTCTGGCAAAAAATAATGCCAGAAAGAGGTATTTTAATTTTTTGAATTTTTCTACTATATTTTTCAGAATTTTCTTGCCCGGGTCTAGTATGAACGGAATTCGGGACTATAATTTTTTTTTCTCTGTTTCGGTCTATCTCCTCCCTTTTTGGCTAAAAATATTACCGAGAAGAGGTTTTATAATTTTTTGAATTTTATTACTATTTTTTTCGGAATTTTCTTGCCCGAGTCGAGTATGATCGGAATTCGGGACTAAAATTTTTTTCACTCTTTTTCGGCCTATCTCATAACATTTTGGCTAAAAATAATGCAGGGAAGAGGTTTTATAATTTTTTGAATTCTTTTACTATATTTTTCGGAATTTTCTTGCCCGGGTCGATTTTGAACGGAATTCGGGACTAAATTTTTTTTTTTCTCTGTTTTGGCATATCTCATCCCGTTTTGGCTAAAAATAATGCCGGAAAGAGGTATTTTTATTTTTTGAATTTTTTTACTATTTTTTTTGGAATTTTCTTGCCCGGGTCGAGTATGAACGGTATTCGGGACAAAAATTTTTTTTCACGCTTTTTCGGCCGATCTCATCCCGTTTTGGCTAAAAATAATGCCAGAAAGTGGTATTTTAATTTTTTGAATTTTTTTGCAATTTTTTTCGGAATTTTCTTGCCAGTGTCGAGTATGATCAGAATTCGGGACTAAAATTTTTTTCACTCTTTTTCGGCCTATCTCATACCATTTTGGCTAAAAATAATGCAGGGAAGAGGTTTTATAATTTTTTGAATTCTTTTACTATATTTTTCGGAATTTTCTTGCCCGGGTCGAGTATGAACGGAATTCGGGACAAAATTTTTTTTCTCTTTTCCGGCCTATCTCATCCCATTTTGGCTAAAAATAATGCGGGGAAGAGATTTTATAATTTTTTGAATTTTTTTAATATTTTTTTTCGGAATTTTCCTTCCCGGGTCGAGTATGAACGGAATTCGGGACTAAAATTTTTTTCACTCTTTTTCGGCCGATCACATCCCGTTTTGACTAGAAATAATGCCAGAAAGTGTTATTTTAATTTGTGAATTTTTTTACTATTTTTTCGATTTTGTCTTGCCAAAGTGTCGATATGATGGAATCGGGAAATAAAATTTGTTTTTTCACTTCTCTGGCCTATCTATCCCGTTTCGCTAAAAAAATGCCGAGAATATGTTTATAATTTTTGAGATTTTTTTAAGCAATTTTTTTTTCAAGGGAATTTTCTTGCCTTGGGTGGTCTATTATGAAGCGGAATTGCACCGGGTGACTGAAACAATTTGAGGTTTTCGTCTTTTCGGCCTATCTCCCCGGTTTTGTGCTAAAAATATAAGCAAAAGGAGGTTTTAATTATTTTTTGCAATTTTTTTTACTAATATTTCGGAATTTTGGCTTGCCCGGGTCGAGTATAGAACGAAATCGGACTAAAATTTTTTCACCTCTTTTTCGGCCGATCTCATCCCGTTTGACTAAAATAATGCCAAGAAAGTTGTTTTTTAATTTGTGAAATTTTTTACTATTTTTTTTTCCAGAATTTTCTTGCCAGTGTCGATTATCGAATGAATCCGGGAATAAAATTTTGTTTTCACTTTCTCGGCCTATCTCATCCCGTTTTCGCTAAAAATAATGCCGGGAATATGTTTTATAATTTTTTGAATTTTTTAACAATTTTTTTCGGAATTTTCTTGCCTGGGTCGATTATGAACGGAATTCGGGACTAAAATTTTGTTTTCTCTTTTTCGGCCTATCTCATCCCGTTTTTGCAAAAAATAATGCCAAAAAGTGGTTTTATAATTGTTTGAATTTTTTTACTATATTTTTCGGAATTTTCTTGCCCGGGTCGAGTATGAACGGAATTCGGGACAAAAATTTTTTTTTCTTTGTTTCGACCTATCTCATCCCGTTCTAGCAAAAAATAATGCCAGAAAGAGGTATTTTAATTTTTTGAATTTTTTTAATATATTTTTCAGAATTTTCTTGCCCGGGTCTAGTATGAACGGAATTCGGGACTATAATTTTTTTTTCTCTGTTTCGGTCTATCTCCTCCCTTTTTGGCTAAAAATATTACCGAGAAGAGGTTTTATAATTTTTTGAATTTTATTACTATTTTTTTCGGAATTTTCTTGCCCGAGTCGAGTATGATCGGAATTCGGGACTAAAATTTTTTTCACTCTTTTTCGGCCTATCTCATAACATTTTGGCTAAAAATAATGCAGGGAAGAGGTTTTATAATTTTTTGAATTCTTTTCCTATATTTTTCGGAATTTTCTTGCCCGGGTCGATTTTGAACGGAATTCGGGACAAAATTTTTTTTTCTCTTTTCCGGCCTATCTCATCCCATTTTGGCTAAAAATAATGCGGGGAAGAGATTTTATAATTTTTTGAATTTTTTTAATATTTTTTTTCGGAATTTTCCTTCCCGGGTCGAGTATGAACGGAATTCGGGACTAAAATTTTTTTCACTCTTTTTCGGCCGATCACATCCCGTTTTGACTAGAAATAATGCCAGAAAGTGTTATTTTAATTTTGTGAATTTTTTTACTATTTTTTTCAGAATTTTCTTGCCAGTGTCGATTATGAATGGAATTCGGGAATAAAATTTTGTTTTCACATTCTCGGCCTATCTCATCCCGTTTTCGCTAAAAATAATGCCGAGAATATGTTTTATAATTTTTTGAATTTTTTAACAATTTTTTTCGGAATTTTCTTGCCTGGGTCGATTATGAACGGAATTCGGGACTAAAATTTTGTTTTCTCTTTTTCGGCCTATCTCATCCCGGTTTTGCTAAAAATAATGCCAAAAGGAGGTTTTATAATTTTTTGAATTTTTTTACTATATTTTTCGGAATTTTCTTGCCCGGGTCGAGTATGAACGGAATTCGGGACTAAAATTTTTTTTACTCTTTTTCGGCCGATCTCATCCCGTTTTGACTAAAAATAATGCCAGAAAAGAGGTATTTTTTAATTTTTTGAATTTTTTTTAACTATATTTTTTCAGAATTTTTCTTGCCCGGGTCTAAGTAATGAAAGGAATTCGGGCTATAATTTTTTGTTTTCTCTGTTTCGGTCTATCCCTCCGCCTTTTTGGCTAAAATAAACGAGAAGAGGTTTATAATTTTTTGAATATTTAATTACTATTTTTTTCGAATTTTCTTGCCCAAGGGACGCGAGTCGAGTATGATCGGAATTCGGGACTAAAATTTTTTTCACTCTTTTTCGGCCTATCTCATACCATTTTGGCTAAAAATAATGCAGGGAAGAGGTTTTATAATTTTTTGAATTCTTTTACTATATTTTTCGGAATTTTCTTGCCCGGGTCGATTTTGAACGGAATTCGGGACTAAATTTTTTTTTTCTCTGTTTTGGCCTATCTCATCCCGTTTTGGCTAAAAATAATGCCGGAAAGAGGTATTTTTATTTTTTGAATTTTTTTACTATTTTTTTTGGAATTTTCTTGCCCGGGTCGAGTATGAACGGTATTCGGGACAAAAATTTTTTTTCACGCTTTTTCGGCCGTTCTCATCCCGTTTTGGCTAAAAATAATGCCAGAAAGTGGTATTTTAATTTTTTGAATTTTTTTAAAATTTTTTTCGGAATTTTCTTGCCAGTGTCGAGTATGATCAGAATTCGGGACTAAAATTTTTTTCACTCTTTTTCGGCCTATCTCATACCATTTTGGCTAAAAATAATGCAGGGAAGAGGTTTTATAATTTTTTGAATTCTTTTACTATATTTTTCGGAATTTTCTTGCCCGGGTCGAGTATGAACGGAATTCGGGACAAAATTTTTTTTCTCTTTTCCGGCCTATCTCATCCCATTTTGGCTAAAAATAATGCGGGGAAGAGATTTTATAATTTTTTGAATTTTTTTAATATTTTTTTTCGGAATTTTCCTTCCCGGGTCGAGTATGAACGGAATTCGGGACTAAAATTTTTTTCACTCTTTTTCGGCCGATCACATCCCGTTTTGACTAGAAATAATGCCAGAAAGTGTTATTTTAATTTTGTGAATTTTTTTACTATTTTTTTCAGAATTTTCTTGCCAGTGTCGATTATGAATGGAATTCGGGAATAAAATTTTGTTTTCACATTCTCGGCCTATCTCATCCCGTTTTCGCTAAAAATAATGCCGAGAATATGTTTTATAATTTTTTGAATTTTTTAACAATTTTTTTCGGAATTTTCTTGCCTGGGTCGATTATGAACGGAATTCGGGACTAAAATTT
>NW_022155042.1:0-23515 GCF_001633185.2 Quercus lobata | reverse complement strand
GAAACCAATGTGAAGCCTTGGTATTATGATATCAAGCACTACATTCAGACATTAGAGTATCTGCCAAGTCACGTAGAATATATGCACTATAAACTCAACGCACTCGTGTCTAGGTCAAAATTAATTTTTCTACATAAGCAAGCTCAAGATAGGCGGATATAGATTTCACCTTATGAGGAATAGGCTGTTGAAACAGCAACACAAGCAAGACTTTTGAAGTGCGTCAAGCTAACTTAAAAATTTAATGTAAAAAAAGGGAACCCCAATTCGAAATATGAAACAAGTTTGCAACAAGAGAGTCGAGGAAGGGATCAACAATCTTCCTCCAGTAAAGGCCCATCCAGTCTAAACAGTCATAGACGAAAGGGTATGAAGTAGAATATTTTGCAAAGTTTCTAAACAAAAAATGAAAATTTTAAAAATTAATGACGAAAATCAAATTTTTTGGAACCATGATATTTTATCCCATAACAAAAAATAGGAACCATGTTTTGTTTACAGAAAACATATTTTTTTTGTCACTTGAGTGGCATTCTTGTTTCTATTTTCTATTTTTGCTAAATAATTGTAAGAATTCTAGTACTATTCAAGTTAATCAATTATTTTGCAGCAACTACTAAATAATGTATAAATAGAACTTAATTTGATCATCATGCACTAGAAGACTCCAAACTTTGACATGTCCAAAATTAGCCTATTTTCAACCAACTTGATGTAGGATAGAATCTACAATTTAATTTTTGTAATTATTTAAATTTTGGTATTTTTATGTTAAAAAAAAAACGTTATTTTAGGTTTAGGTGATTTATTTCCTTGTTTTTAGGTGCTTTTAATGCTTTTTTAAGTCAAATTTGGTTCATGTTATAGTTAGGTATCAATTAGGAGTTATTTTAGAATATATTTTCTTGTCTATCAAGTTTTATAGCCCTTAAATAGGCTCATAAGTCTATACACGTTTTTTGAACAATTATTCAATCAATAAAATTCAGACTTTTGTCTTTTTTATTTTCTAATGGATTCCAGATCCTTTCTCCTTGTGGATTCAAGGACCCTTGTGGACTCAAGGAACCCTCGTGGATTCGAGGTTATTTTCAGAAGCAAACGTATTTTGTTTCTTGTTTTCTAGAGGTGGACGTGTTTTGCTTCTTGACGCTTACGCATCCCACATCAGTTGGTATCAGAGCCTTGACTTATCCTGGTCTGGTGGCTAACTTATGAGACAATAGCAATTCTGATGACAGAAAACTTAGCAAGTATTACATGACGTATAACTGGCACTCACAAATATCTTTGCTAAAATGTCGTCACTGGAGTATGGAAACAATAGGGATAACTGTCGTAGAGACATAACTCACAGGCAACCTATTGGTAAGCAAATTTCATATAGGTCTTATAAGAGAATTGCAAGTTTTAATGGTTATTTTTTAAAAGAAGATTTTCTTGATTGGTTACTTGGTCTAGAAGATTTATTTGACTATGAGAATATTTGTTATGAGAGAAAAGTTGGACTTGCTTTGTATAAACTTAGTAAGTATGCCTTACATTGGTGGGAACGAGTACAATCTGATAGAATCCAACAAGGTAAAGACAAAATTCACTCAAGGCCAAGGATGAAAAAGATGCTTGCTATCAAATTTTATCCTTTGAATTTTGAAGAAATCTTGTTGTATACAATACAAGATTATTGTTGGCCAAGAATTTCACACTTAAATTATTTGAAGAGCCATATACTCCATTAAAGGAAGAATTGCATATTGAAGTAAATATTGTTCTTGAAGATTATGTAGAAGTCAAAGAAAAAAATATTGAGATTTTTGAGGAAATTAATGAAGGCCTTGTTATAGAAGAAGAACCTAAAATCAAGATTGTGGAGGAGATTAGTGAAGACCCTATTATAGAGAAAAATCTTGAAGTCAAGATAGTAGAAACCATTAAAGAAGAAATTATAGAGGAAGTTGTCAACAATCTTGATGAAGTCAAGTTAGATGATTGCAACGTTCAAGCTCCTATAATTTTGGTGGGAGACACCTGGTCCATTTGGATTGAACTTATTGTTACTGAAACTGAAAATTGAAAACTGAAAACACTGTAGCAAAATAATTTTTAATGTGTGAATAGTACCATAGGACCCATTTTTAATATTTTTTAGTACGTGAACAGTGCTGTGAACAGTAATAAACAGTGCATGAACAGTAATTTTTGTCCCCTGCACAGTGAAACCATGTGAGGTTACTGTTCATGCGCAAGGGGAAAAAAAAAAGTGCAAAACGTAAAACGTGAACGCAAGTTTCAACTGAAACCAAACGGGCACACCGAAACAAAGTTTATTGATTTTATTGGAATAAAAAGATTTGATGTGATTATTGACTTTTATTTGGTGAATATTATTAATTGCATAAAGATCAAGGGACAAGAAGTTCAAGTTGCTCAATTGATGACTTTCAAGTTTGGCAAGAAGACAAGGAAGAAGTATTCAAAGTATTTGTTCTCTTGACAAGAAAGATTTCAGATTTCAAAGATGAATTCAATGACGAGTTTGTTTCTAGTGGAGAGTTCAAGCTCCTATTATTTTGGTGGGAGACACCGAAACAAAGTTTATTGATTTTATTGGAATGGAAAGATTTGGTGTGATTATTGACTTTTATTTGGTGAATATTGTTAATTGCATAAAGATCAAGGGACAATAAGTTCAAGTTGCTCAATTGATGACTTTCAAGTTTGGCAAGAAGACAAGGAAGAAGTATTCAAAATATTTGTTCTCTTAACATGAAAGATTTTAGATTTCAAAGATAAATTCAATGACGAGTTTGTTTCTAGTGAAGAGGTCTGATGTAGGACAAAGTCTACAATTTAATTTTTGTAATTATTTAAATTTTGGTATTTTTATGTAAAAAACATTATTTTAGGTTTAGGTGATTTATTTCCTTGTTTTTAGGTGTTTTTAATGTTTTTTAAGTCAAATTTAGTTCCTGTTATGATTAAGTATTAATTAGAAGTTATTTTAGAATATATTTTCTTATCTGTCAAGTTTTACAGAACCCTTAAATAGGCCTATAAATCTGTACACGTTTTTTGAACAATTATTCAATCAATAAAATTCAGACTTTTGTCTTTTTATTTTCTGGTGAATTCCAAATCATTTCTCCTTGTGGATTCAATGACCCTTGTAAACTCAAAGAACCCTCTTGAATTCGAAGTTATTTTCAAAAGCAAACGTGTTTTATTTCTTGTTTTCTAGAGGTAAACATGTTCTGTTTCTTGACGCTTTCGCATCCCGTATCACAACTCTACTCTACTCCCCTCCACTCTCTCTCCCTCTCCCTCTCCCTCTCCCCTCAATTCAAACAGACCCTTAAGCTCTTACAGCAAGCCCGCTTCAGGCAATGCTTTTTCTGTAGCATGAGCAGCAGCTTGAGGCCATTACTCACTATTAGCATTTGAACAGTATGTTCAAGATAACAGCGTTTATGGTTCGCATTTTTCTATGTACCAGGAATGAAAAATACCGTTTGAGCTACAAAAACTGAATGAATGGTACCAATCTTCTAGGCGAATACTAGTCGATTAACTTTATTAGCATTAAATAGAGGATCTTCAATGTAAAAAGTAAAATGTAACAACTAAAGACCTGTTTAGTGGAACTTGTTACAAACTTAGATATAGCCATAACAAGATGCTCACCAACTTGTGGAAGCAAAAAAATATGAAAAACACAAAATTCGAGAAAATTTGTACAACATTCGAAAGTTATCCAATTAATGAGTTGTCAGTAACTCTATTCGTTAATTGTCAGAAGCAACACGAGTCTACCAATATATACTGTATCAAAAATAAATTTATGGACTATCCACAAAGAACCAACATAAGCTCTCAATCCACCATTTGAAAATATTTAAAAACAACCTTCCAAAACACCAACGAATTCACCATTTGGAAATATCTTTCAATCACCAGAAGATGGTAATCTGTATGTGCGGGTAATACGGATCTGGTGCAAAACAATGATTTAGTAGCAGTTAGAAACCTAAAATTCATCATGATTCACTTTTCTTTCTTTCTTTTTTCTTTCTTTTTTGGGTGGGAGGGGCAGCTGGACACCATTCCACAAGTCAGAAATTACTTCTAAACAAACAAACAATGATTTTCACATTTATGATTCTATCATTTGGATAACCCTTTTTCACTTCTCTTTTCATAAAATACCAATTGTTTTAACATGATTAACATTTGATTTGAGTACAATACCATGACATAGATCTTGCAACTTACTTAAGAAAAGCTTGCAATCAAAGCTAAGGACCTGATAGACGGAATAAATAACAACCAAACTAGGTAAATTCAAGTCCATACCTAAGGTGTGATGATGATTACTAACGAAATACGATATAAGTCAACATGGATTGATGGCAAAATCGATATCATACCTACCTAATAGGCCAAGTACCAATATTGATCAGATCAATCTATAGTTTGATGGTAAAAAGTGTTTAATGATAATCTTGAGAACACAAAAGATCCACCAAAATGAATTGGTAGGCCAAAAATTAGAAAGACTGCCACTCACCATCATGTATAATCATTTAGATTTGTCTGTTAGTATAGACCAGGATCTGGCAAGGTGACAGGCCAAAAGACATATTAGCATCAATATATTACCTGGGCAAAAGCATAAATTGCTCGCAAGATTCTAGCATAATCAGTTCCAAGCATTTGAATGACAATATCTGCCAGAAATGTTCCCCAAAGCCTGCACAAGATGCCAGTGAAATAAAATTGTCAGAGATGACAATAATTCCTCAAAGGAATCAGAAAGAAAAAACTTCAAGATCAAAAGCAGTTGTTGCAGTCAATGCTTAACCAATGAAGCCAAAAGAGACTTCATAAAGACTACGTGCTTCAGATTTGACTCCCTCCAGGCTTACAAATGCAGGACATAGTTGAGTCAGATACCAAATAAAAACTAAGCCATTATGAATGAAGCATCATTTTTGGCAAAGATAGTCTTCAACTCTGTAGTTATGAGAATACACATTTTCTTAATCAATTTAGACCATTATTTGCATGGACATTTATCAGTGAAACCACTTTCCCTAGCATTCAGCCCCTTAAAGGTTAATACATACATGCATACATATATATAATAAATTAAAATTAAAAATAAAAAGGGGAAAGCAAATTTTCAGGTGAGAAGAAATGAAAATTATGAAAGACAAAACCAGAATCAAAAAATTATATTAAAAAATGCAGAGCAGAAGAGTCAATACATTGGACCAAGTAAAGACATCATGCTTCTAAAACCCAGATATCTTGATGCAGCACCAGCAAAGCCCTGTCACAGTTACAAACTGACAAAGATGAGAAGTTCTGATTCCAAAAAATGCAGCACCAGCAAAGCCCTCTCACCCCTCCACTTATAACACATTTTTTAATACATTCCTCAATACAGTAATATACCTCTCCGTAAGAGTACATAGCACTAACAGAAAATAGAAACATCATAAGGATCAAATCAACTGTTTGCAGCCCAAGGAAGAAAAGAAAAAGGTATACACCTGCTTTGCTGCAAGCAAGGCCGCTCTAGACTCAAAATTAATAGCAACTAATTGTCCACCCTGAAAACCAAGAAAGTATTAACGTCAAGTGAAGCCTTGCTGATGTAACTATTTGTGATGCCCAAATTTAATTGATTGTGTTTTGTGGGTGTGTGATAAGTCCCACATCGGGCATATACTAGGTAGATCTTGACAATTGCTCAAGAGTTATAGGCCTTTATTTTTGCCATGTTCGAAGTACAATGAGCAATGCCTAGGAGAGTGATTGATATACTTTCTGGCTGGCAAAGCTAATTCAGAAAGCATAAAAGCTCTTTCAAACATTTAATGATGCAGAATTAACTATTGTGAAGATGAATTATGGCTCATTGAGATTGCTGTTACAGTGGTCCCAAGATGTTGGCTCAAGTGACATGAATTCTGTTGAGATTTTGACTACCTTTCTTGTCGTTTTTATATTGGAGTGTGTATATTTTGGAAGAATTTTTTGTACTTTCCCAGGGAACATGAAGTACTAAATTGACAGCTTGCATTAAATTTGTATTGGTAGCACTCCATTTCATAAATTAGCAGATGTTAGAAAGTTTGAAAACTAATTAAGCTACAAACTACCAAAACTACACATTATATCCCAATATAAGATACATGGAATGACCACTCCCATATCTTGAAATCTTGAATTTCAAAATGCAGTCGACTCCTAAACCTAAAAACACTTAATTTAATATACACCACCAGCATACAAACTTGAATAGTAGAAAAGATAAGACTAGATAGAACAATGTAACCAGAAAATTTACCAAGTGGACCACACATCAAGTTGGGACCAATGTAGATTTTCTTTTCTTTTCTTTTTTTATTGGTCTTTAATGTAGAGATCACTATCTAGATTTTTTGGTCTAAATTAGCTAAAATTTATTGAAAATCTAGCAGTCCCCATCAATTTAATACTCCTGATTTCTGGAATGTAGAAGAGTGATTGACAGCTTAAACAAACAGAGCCCATTCAAATCTAGAAAACATACTAAAATTAATTTTTTGAACAAAGAACTATAATAAATAAATATTGAAAAAGTATAATACGCACACGAAGTTCCTCACATTGAATTGAATACATTTCAAAAACTTTGTTTTTTCCTTACCAAAAAAAAAAATGAATACATTTCAGAGAGGTTTTTGAAATCTGTAGGCCTTTGTTGAAGAACACTGCATAAGGCAATACATATTGCCCATGTTTAATGCATATGAGAGAATATTAAGGGCACGTTTGGTAGACTGTAATAGACACTATAATGTAATAGATATTCTTATGGTATAACTATTTAATTGTTTGGTTATATTTTTATTACGATAAATAGTTATTTCTTATAAATAGTTATTCTTTAAGGGCACGTTTGTTGAAGAACACTGCATAAGGCAATACATATTGCCCATGTTTAATGCATGTGAGAGAATATTAAGGGCACGTTTGGTAGACTGTAATAGACACTGTAATGTAATAGATATTCTTATGGTATAACTATTCAATTGTTTGGTTATATTTTTATTACGATGAATAGTTATTTCTTATGAATAGTTATTCTTTAAAATGAGGAATAACTATTCTTTATCAAAAACACTGAATGTCTATTTCTTAACGTTATGTAATAACTTTTTTTTAAAATTTCCTAAAAAGCCATTAATTGCCACATCTTCAAAATGAAAGAAAATAAGCTAGAACCTTATATAACTTTTACGCAGTTATTAATTTTTAAACAAAGCACATATATATAAATTATTAATACATAATAAGCTAGATCCTTCTCCCACTTTTATTTTTTTTTTTGGAAAAAAAAAAAGTTAAGCTAGATCCTCAAAAAATGTAAATATAATTTTATAAAATAAGAGTATTTTAAAAAATTTGACTTAAAAATGATTTCATTCCACCTTCTTTTCATACTCTACCAAATTGTGGATGCATATTCAGGATTCTATTCCTAAATAGTCCCCAAACTAATTTTTTTTTTATAAGTAAAAAATAGTCCCCAAACTAATGAATAGTAATACTTATTACATTCCAATTTTATGTATTCCTTGTAATACTTATTCTTATTCTCATGTAATAATCATTACAGTGTACCAAACGTGCTCTAAATCATATTTGCAGCAGAAATGGTAACAACTATTTTTAAATTATGAAATATCTTTAAAAATAATCTTTTTTTTTTTAAGTTAATAAAGTTGAAGCCATAATAAAGAGACATATTGCTTCTATAAAAAAATAAAAATAAAAAAACACACACACATTGGAATCAGACAAATTCATTATGGCTACTTTGCCAAACTATGTATCTACGATGTCAAACTTATACCTTTTTAATGAATTCCTTTTTCATCTGATAGTTGGCAGCTTCTAAGAACACCTTCCCAGATAATCTCCTTGCTAACTACCACAAAGGGAAAACTACTTCAGATATTCAAACAAAAGACCAAAGAAATAATCTGACATAAATCATTTACTTACCACTTCATAAATCTTTGCCAAAGTAAACATGCCACCACCCTTCACATCAAAAAAGATAAGGGGAAAAAAGAGATCAATCTCAAATAGAGAGGACCAAAAGACTTGATTGTAAAATAACTAACTGTACCCTCAACATCATTGACCGAAGCTCTTTCATAGCAGAAAGGGCATGCAGCTTCCATTGACTAAGTCCAAATTCTAGACTGCCCTGATCATTGGATGTCTTAGAGAAGTCCCCTAAGCTCAGGAAATTTCTTGATTCCTCGCTGCAAGAATGTAATGAAAATTTTAAATCACCACAATACAATTTTCTTAAGAAAAAAAGTCAACTTTTTGAAAGATTACATTTTGTAAATTACATACGTACCCAAAGGGTCTTAAACCCACAACCTCACCCTCCGCCATGTTGAGGCAGGGGAGGTCTCATTTGCAATAGGCTCACTGGAAACTTTTTCTAAGAAATAACTAAGTAATGATCTTTTAAAACTTTCTAATGTTCTGACAGACAGCAATCAACAAAGATCAATTAATGAATTATAAAACTAACAAAAGTACAACACAAGGATTAACTGATTACTTTCCTCAACCTTTTTTTTTTTTTTGAATAAGGAAAGGTTTTATTAAAAAGGAAAAGGAAATGACACATAAAAAGATGTGTACAAACCCTTTTTAAAGAACACAAATCACAAATAATGGGAGTTAAAAAATTCAACAAAAGACACAGAAGGGACACCGCCTAAGGCATCAGTTCTTTCCTAACAGCATTAACTTGCATTTCTTCAGACATCCAATCGTCCATGTAGTGCCATAGGCCAGCACTAGATTTTTCTTTCCTATGCAATTATTGGTCTATGTTGCAAAATTCTTAGGGAATCCAAGTTTAACTTCTAATCTTAGTTAGAGTGGCGCCACCTCAAAGCTCCCTTTTAGTGATAAGTTTTTACAATATAGTCATACTTCTTAACCAAAACAAAATAATCACTTCAACTCCAATAATTTGATAAACAGATTAGTTAACAGTCTAACATCTATAGTTAATAAATCCATTTATATTGATCTTAGGATATTTCTATCAGTTTATAGATTTGTGATGATCAAAATCACCCCACGAGCAACTTGCTCAAGTCCCATCTGTGAAATTTTTTCAATCTCTACGTAGTACCTACTTGAGAATAATGAGACTGAGAGATCTAACAGGATAAGCATTCTAAAGGATTTAGCAAATTGGAGAATTAATTACGAAAAGTACCTTGAGTATTCCTGCAATAGATGAAGAAAAATTTCTACTTCAAGATCTTCAGTTGACAATTTGCTTGAGCATCGAATGTTCAACTTTTTCCTCACTTCAAGCAAGACATTTCTATATGATGGTCTCCATCCCCTACCAACAACATTATATGAAAAGAAAATCAAGACGATACTTAAAATGAAGCCCGAATTACAATGTGCAATAAAATTTTGTTCATGAGAACAGAGATTGAGATTCACTAACCACTTTCCATAAAGAGGCCCAGTAAGTTTAGTTGTAATGTGCAACTTAGACCATATCAATAAAAGCAGCTATTGACGCTAACTAGTTGCAATTTTACAATGTCATTGCAATTACCTTAATGTAGACCGGGCATCAGACGCAAGAAATAAAAAGCGTGACTCTAGCGCTGCAATAAAATCCTGTCGCTCTTCAAGATCTTCTTCAATCATGGCATGGTCCACATCCGCTCTGCTTGTTATCGATTTTAGCAAAGGGCTGAAGTAGCTGAATATCAACAATATTAAAGACCAAATATATCAACATCATGCCAAATTCAAAAGAAGAAGAAGAAGAAGAAGATTTTCATTTACCTGGGGCCAAAAAGGATTCTTTCAAGCTCATATAGCTCAGAGTCGGTGGCAAGTTCAAGCACTGACCGAAGCTCAGGGTCAAATGCATCTGCATAGCAAACCACATCATTTTAGAAATACAAATACAAATACAAGTTAGGAAACAGAGTGAAAAAAACAAAAAAAAGAGGGCACCTTGCCCTTGCCCTTTTGAAATAGCTGCATAAGCACAACAACCCACAAGCCTTAGACCATTTGTACGCCCAACAACCTGCAAAATCAAGAACCCATTTGCCTTGAATATGAAAGTTTACTTCTTTAGACTGTACACCAATCTCTAGCACTAATTTTAGAAATTTACAAATATACGGAAGGAAGAGGAGCAAAAGAGAAAAAGAAAGCCGTACTACTACTGAGTATGCAGCTAGTTTGGGAATTGTGATTGGTAATGCTGAAGGCAAGGAGAAATGGAGTGGCAGAGCTGCTGCTGCTGCTGCCGCTGTTGCACTAGTCATCCGCCTCCCCGAAAAAAATATAAAATGGAGCTGATCTGATCTGTTTGGAATTGATGCCTCACACTCACCCACTTTAACTTTAGTTTTCCTTCCCCTAAAAACAAAACGACCTTTCAAATAAATTTAGGAAAAATGGCATTTGTCTCTCATTTTAAAACTATACAGTAAAATATTTCTATTTTGAAACAATTTAGTAAAATATTCCTGTTTTAGAATCAAAAAAAAAAAAAAAATACTCCTATTTTTTAAATTCAATTTTAACAAATTAAAATCTTGATACCATCAAAATCAAGTTATGTGTATATTTTTAAGTGGAACTCAATATTGTTAATGTGGAGTTACACTTAAAAATAGGGACACGATACTTAATAATTTTTTTAAAAAAAAAAATTGTGCTAAATATTTTAAAAAATAATAGTAAAAGCTCATTTACCCTAGTAAATTCAAGCTAATTTTTCCCAAACGTTTTAAATATCAATTTAATCCTAACCTTTTTTTTTTTTTTTTTGCAAAATCCTAGCTTTTGTTATTGTCTTATAATAAATTTTTTATTAAGTGATGAATAAAAAATATTGTCATGATAATAAAAAATTATTTTTATACTACTTGGATTTCCACGTGAACTAGTTTGAATAAAAACAAAAATAAAATTAAAAAAATGAAAACTCCACTCTCTCTAAAAATATTCTCACCCATCTATGGAGAAAAATAACCAAGAAAAAAAAAGAAATCAATCACTCAGTTTGAATGACCACATCAACAATGCCCAACCCTTTCAATAATATAAAACCATGTGTCCAAATTATTGAGTCACTATCCTAATCACTATCCAAATAAATAAATAAAACTTACCAACAACTTTTAATAATAATAAAATCATTTCTGTATCCCTTTCATGTATTTGATGTCTAAAACAATTTTCTTTGCCTTTATTTTTTAAGAAAAAGGAAACGACTTCCTTGGACATAGTTTATTTTAAATTCAAGAAAAAATAAATTATCAACATAGTTCTTGCTCTCTTTTTTCTGCTAGAAAGTATCCATGTTCTAATGACGTTCTTCAAAGTTAAAATTTTTCAGTTTTTAGAATAAAGAAATTGCTACAACTTCTTGGATATATCTCCTAATATAGTATAAAAATCCATGCTTTTACGTATTGTCTTGATTTCTTTTTTCCTTTTCTTTTTCTTTTTCTTTTTCTTTTTCTTGTGAAAGATGTATTGTTTTGACTTGATTAGCTGCATTGAAAAGGTTTTATATTAAACTCAAGGAAATTTTGATCAGTTTTAACTTTTAAATTTATCTGTTAGAAAGTGTTTATATCCTATACTTAATTTCATAGAACATTCGCATTTAGCTCGTGCAAAAATTTGTGTCTATTTTAGTATAAAAACCTTTTTTTTTTTTTTTACATACTTACTTTTCAAAATATCCTACATCAAATTATCTATTTTACACTATATTTTATTAAAATATTAATTTTTCTTATTTTTTTAATTTATTCTCTTTCTTCACACACAACCACCACCATCCACTCTCTTTCTTCATATTGAGATATGGAAAGAAATAATAAACAACTAAATGCAAAATGAATAATATCAGTGTAAATTTACACAATTATACATGAACTAATGTAGTTCATTTTTAGATAAAACTATGTAAATTCTACACATTCTTCTATTATACTTGAAGCAATGTGAATGCTCATATGTTGCAAGATTCAACAAGATTTGGATACATAATTAGCAAAAGAGTAAACAAGACATAACTTGTCGTGTTTCTTTCTTTTGTTCTACATTCTGAGCAGAGCATTCACAATGAAGTAATTAAATTACAATAATTAAACTCAAAATACCATCGCAAGGATGTAATCTTAGAGCAGTCACAATGAAGTTGGTATAATTGCTAAAATGTTATTTTAGCAACTAAAACACTTAAATGTAGGCTACAATGAAGTTGCTATAGTTTGAAAAAATGGCAACTGAGCTACAGTCAATATTTTATTTCTCTCTCTCTCTCTCTCTCTCTCTCTCTCTCTCTCTCTCTTCTTCTCTTTAATATATATATATATTTTATATATATTCTCTCTTTCTTCTCTCTTCAGAGCCGGATGTTTCTCTCTCTCTTTTTTCTTTTTTCTTTTTTATCTTCTCTCTCACCTACCTCTTCTTCCCTTTCTTCTATTATTTTATTAATTTCTTTTGCTATGGTAGAAAATCTCTCTCTCTCTCTCTCTCTCTCTCTCTCTCTCTCTCTCTATATATATATATATATATATTATTTTCTTCTCTCTTATTCTCCTCCTTTCTTCTTCTCCTCAGTCTCAAATATTTTATTCTCTCTTTTGTGGTGGTGACGGGTGTTGTAGCCAGTTGTGGGTGTTGTTATGATGGGTTTTGTTGGTCGATTATGGGTGTGATGGTGATGGGTTTTGTGGCCCATTGTAGGTGTGGCGGTGATGGATTTTGTGTCTAGTTGTAGGTGTGATGGTGGCTATGGTCATGACTCTGGTTTTGTTTGGGTTGCATTTTTTTTTTTTTTTTTGTGGTGGATTTTGTGGCCGATTGTGAGTGTGGTTGTGATGGGTTTTGTGGGTTCTTTTTACCAGTGGTGTTGCTGGTGGTGGTGGTGGTGGGCGGCAAAGAAGAGAAAGAGATGTAGTAGGTGTGGAGGGCAGAGAAGTGAAAGAGATGAAGAAGAAGATAGAGAAAGAGGAGAGAATAAGAATTTTAAAAAAATTAATAAAGAAAGTATATTTAAATGAAGTAAAAAATAAAATCTTTGATGTTAAAGTGTATTGTAAAATGAAGTGTTAGAACTTAGAATAAATATAATAAGTTTTTGAGATGTTAAAAGCTAAAAATTTTAGGAGCTTGCTGTGAATGCTCTAATTTAAGGTTCTAGGTGAGAATATTAAGATAGTAGCTGATGCAATTAACTGAGACAAAATATGTATGACGTTATATTAATAACAGAAGTTGAGAAAATTTCAAACGTATAATGATCTTGTAGTTGATGCTATGGAGTATCTATTTTATGATAATAAAAATAGTATCAGTTATGGGATTAAACGAAAGTAATATTACACAAAGGAGAATTTGTCATCTCACTAAATTGAGAAATCTCGTGTTTCTTTTTTCAGTCAGGTATAGATAGAGAGGGGGGTGAGGTAGGAATCAAACCAAATACATGAGTACCACAAATTACCATTTGCCAATCACTTCCAACTCTAGAACTAGAAGATAACAGCATATGCAAGACTATTAACCAGTCAAATCTGCCTATATTGGGAGCACTTGCACGCCCAGTGAGATATTATTAGAATAAACGGGTAGAAGATATTAAAAGAATGTATTGCAAAGTCTTGATTTGAGTAATGATACAAACTTTTTTGCCGTACTGTCAAAAGCACACTTGTTATCCAATATGCTGCTTCGGAAGCAAGAAATCTAACGAACCTTGCTTCTGCTTTTAATACATGAGGCGCTACAAAATTACCTTTGGAACTTAATTTCTCTTCATTGCCTATATAAAAGTGGAAAAAACATGGCAAACGACTCTTGACGAGGATCAACCATCTACTCACACTTGATGGATCGGTAAATGTGACGCACAAATAGTAAAGCTGCACGGAAACCTACAGTTCCAAGCATGAGGAAGAAACCATAGCAGATGCAAGCCATGTAACCAAAGAAAAATGAGGTTTGCATAAACCCGGACATATCTGAGCGTGCATAGTAGTAGTACAGGCAATAGGCATAGATAAAGATGCCAGTTGATCCACCACATAGAAAAGATCTGTAACAAATTCAAGCATAGAGATCATCAATCTTGGATTCAATATATTATTCTCCATTCTAGACATTCAGAATCCATACAGTTTGACATAGGGAAAAGAAAATGAAAGACATTAATTCAGGCTAACAACTCTACTTCACTGCAAATCAGGACAAAGAAAGATAATAAGCCAACTGTCATAAAATCTATCTCAAAAATCAAGTCAACACTTAAAAGTGATAGTATATAATTTTTTCTTTTTAATGGAATAACATGATAGTATATATAACCTAACCTAAGAATTGATGCAAAGTATGGTAAAAATGATAAATATAGATTAATAAACAATCAATCGATGCATGAGATAAAGAACGAAAGCTTGTTTGATGGTTGCAATTATTAAGTGAGGTAAATATGGGGAATAAATAATTATAAAGAAATGAATAAAAATTATGCAAGCATTCTTGTTCACATAAACTTTACAATTAACTAATAGCCACACAAACCAATCCATAATAAAAGAGACTGCAAATGTCTTTTTTTTTTATAGGTAAAAAAAACTAATTTTGGGGCAAATGTCATGCCTAAGCTACACATATTTATACCTCAAAACAACATGTTCTCAGTAATTTTTTATGCCACCGCAAATTCACATTTGTGCTACCATTACCACAACTCCCTCCCCTTTCCCAAAATAAAGATACTTCCATAACCAAGGGGAAAGAAAGACAAGAACAAGTCATGGAAAATTTGAAAAATAGAGCAATATTGATATAAATTCCAGAATGAGAACAGAAGCAAAATCAAATCAATTGAGGAATCAGATCGCAAATATTATTTAAGTCAGCAAAACATCAACACAAATAAATAAGAATGGGTGTTTACCTCCACCACCATTCATGGTCCTCAGCAGCAAGTTGGAAGTATGTCAGTGCCACAGTAATGAAAGCAGTAACTATCAGGAGAATGATGAAGACAATAAACAAGATGCTGTATATGGTATAAATCCTGTGACCCCATACACTGGCAAATATGTAGTAAAGTTCAATGTAGATAGCACTGAAAGGCAGAAAGCCAGCCATTGCCATTTGCGGAATCGTTCCCCGGTACCATGGCAAAGGTGGAATCTCTCTGGGATACTTGGTGGTGCGGACAGGAGCTTGGAATTCAGCCTTGCTATTCCTCCCAGCAATCCCACCCAACACCAGCAAAGGCGATGTTACAAGTGTCCATATAAGAACTATCACCACGATTGTGCCAAATGGGAGAGCAGCAGTGGCATTATAAGCAATCGCTACAGTATTCAGGAAGCAGAACATAAGAAACAGAGGTCCGCAAAAGAGGCATCCCGTCAACATTAGATTCCTAACCTGTCGTCACACCAGAGTACTGAATATCAGATTATGAAACAAGCTTCAAAATTTTTTTGAAGAATGAATGCACAATAGGCACATACCCAGTTTGTTCCCTCTAGCTGACAGTAAAAGGAGGTCGCAATATAGCCCGCAATTCCTGATGTGAGAGCATATATGACAACCAGTGCAGTAAATAGAGCTCCTCGGTTGTATGGATAAAATACACCAACAAGTGCTAGTATAAAAATGAATACCGTACTGCATGGAATGGAAAGCATAAAATTACTTACACGACAATAATAAGTATGAGGAACCGGCTCAGCGGTAGTAGAAACTAGAAAGTAACTACTTACAGGGTAAATAGTTGGGTACCAGAACCAAGGGCAGCTGCAAATATAGACTTGTACTTGGGATACCTGAATACATCTCCATGGATGTATTTCCATCCAGTCTCTTCCTGGTCTTCAGCTGTTTCCTCATCATGGGCATATCTTTATTATTTACAGCAAAAACAAAAAATTAGCAATTGAGTCAAGATCCTAATGAAGAGGCAGAGGCAGATGAGATTAGATTCTTACTTAACAAAATCATTTTTAAGGACTCGCATGAGTATGGTGGCAAGAAAGCCAGTTAGAAGAAGCACTGTGACACAAGAATTTATAATGGAGAACCAATGGATCTCGAGATGATGAGGAAGAGAAGAAGACTGTGAGTACTTATCCATCCTCTTCTCATAAGGGACGCTTGTTTCTTTCCATTTGACAGTGTATAAGAAATCGACGTCGACCTCGTCTTTATTGTCATCAGTGAGGTCGACGACATTGCGTGCGTCTGTTTGAACATTGATTTCGATGACTCGGTCTTTGTTGTAAAAGATGTTGAACTGAATGTGCTTATAGAGAAAATATCTGTAGTCGCTTGGCTCTTTGCCTTCTTTTTCGACCTTGCCAATAAAACCCCAAAGGGGTAGGTCATCGTAATACATCTGAAAGTAGTAGTCCTTGTTCACGGCATCTCGGAAACGAGCCACCTCTTCCTTCGAGAGTGTTTTCTTGCAAACAGGCTCTGAATCTTTCTCAATTCGGAAATCGAGTTTGTAGGGAGCACTCACTAAACGATCGCCGTTTAGCACTTCACCGAGAGCTTCCTTTTTGTCTTTCACATTTTCTGGAGAGCAGAATGGGAGATCAAAATACCGGTATGTTTCACTGCCACAGAGAGAGAGAGAGAGAGAGAGAGAGAGAGAGCAATATCATCATTAGCTAAATCATCATGTCGTCGAAGATTGGAAGTTTCATCATTCATTTCATTTGATTTGATTTCCATGAAAAAGGTTACCATTATCTGAAAGAAAGAGGATATCTAATCTCTTCAATTCTACTAGATCCAGCTCTAAAATTGACAAATCCATTAAATCTAAATCTAACAACAACAGCAGCAAGCAGCAGAGAGGTAAAACATAATAGTAAAAAGTTGGAAAAACCAAAATGTTAAAAACACAGAAAGTGAGGTGAGGTCAGATCCAGCTCGAAAGAAGAAGAAATGGAAATGGAAATGGAAATTGAAATACCTGGGATTGTGAAAGGGGCCGACCTTGTTGGCATAGAGAGGCACTGCTTCTCCTTCCTTGTAACGGTGATCGGATGCACTCGACCACACCTGATCCGCACCAAACAGCACCATTAACAACAATACCACCGCCACACTCTTCTCCATATCTCTCTTTCTCTCTAAAACCCTTTCAAAAAGAGAGACAGATCTCGTTTGTTTTGGTTTTGGTTTTGTTTTTGAGATCCAATCGGCAAAGAGGTTTTAATTAATTAACAATAAAACGAGAACGAGAGAGAGAGAGAGAGAGAGAGAGAGAGAGGGACTGGTCTCTCAAATATCAATTGTTACGGCTTTATGGGGAAATTTCTTTATTTTTTTATTATTAATAAAAACACACACAAAGTCATCATAAAACTGACACTGAAAGAGATGGAGCGCCATACAGAGACGTGCGTGCCTCACCTAAACGGGGCCGTTTCCTTTCTTCTTCTTTTTTTTAATTTGTTTGTGACTTCACTTGCTGTAGCACCCACCCACCGACGCGACGGTGCGTTTTGTTGTTTTTATTTTATATTTTTATTTGAGGTGGTGGATGCACTTGATTGGCGTTGCTTATAGAGGAAGCTTTTGGTGAGATTAGGGGAATGTGAGATCTCTTAATTGGCGGTAGCTCGCCAGTCAACGCCTTGGAATGATGACAATGCACTACCTTCCTCCCCCCGGGGGATCTAACCTTTTTTGCTAATATCTTTTTATCTACGGATCTAAGAGCATTTGTAGCAGTGTAGATAAAATGCTATAAAGCTATATTTTACCTACACTAATACTAAAATGGTGTTCCAGTAAGAGCACTCACAGCAGTGGTGCTATATAGGTATAATGCTATTTTTTAGCTCCAAATATCAAAAATCCTTCACGCAGCAGAGGATCTAAATCTAAAAAATTTAGCTCCTCAGCTACAGTGCACATCTATCTTTAGATGTGCACTGTAGCTCAAAGCTTAAAAAAAAAAAATTTTTTATTACACCCTCTCTCCTCTCTCTCATTAAAATATTCAATTCTTCTCTTTGTCTCTCTCTCTCCGGCTTCTCCTCTTTCCTCTTTCTTCCTCAAATTTTTTTTCCTCTCTAGCTCACTGGTCTCTCATCTCCCTCATCCCTCAGCTCGCCGGTCTCTCCAGCTCGCCGGTCTCTCCATCTCGCCGGTCTCCGTCATCCTCAGCTCGCCGGTCAATTTTTTTCTCTCTAGCTCGCATCTCCCTCATCCCTCATCTCTCTAGCTCGACTGCCCAGCGCCGACCACTGCCCAGCGCCGACCGAAGCCCAGCCCAGCGCCGACCACTCCTCACACTGGGCTGGGCTGAGCTGAGCTTCGGTGGATTTTTGTACTCGTGCTCATTCCTTTTGCGCCGACCGAAGCCCATTCCTTTTGTGCTCGTTGTGGATTTTTTTTTTTTTTTCTTGCTGCCGGTAGTGGTGGTGGTGGTGGTGGGATGTTTGTGCTGTGTGGTGGTGGTGGAGGATGTTTGTGCTATGGTGTGTGCTGGGTTTGTCTCCGATTGAGGATTTGGGTTTTTTTTTTTTTTTTCTTTTGTACTGGTGTGGTGGTGGTGGAGGATGTTGTGCTGTGTGGTGTGGAGGATGTTGTGCTATGGTGTGCTGGGTTTGTCTTCGATTTTGAGTTTTTTTTTTTTTTTTTTTTTTTTTTTTTTTCTATTGTGTACTGGTGGTGGTGGTGGTGGTGGTGGTGGAGGATGTTTGTGTTATAGTGGTGGTAATATATTATTTTATTATAGTAGAAATATTATTATTTTATTGTAGTAGAAATATTATTTTATTGTGATGAATATATTATTTTATTGTATTGAAAGCTAAAATAGATCCACTGCTGCAGCATATGTATAGGTAAAATAGATAAAGTAACTTTTGGTGGAGCTAAATTGCTAAAAATTTAGCTCCACTGCTGTGGATGCTCTAATGGAGCTATATCCATTTTTTTTAGCTCCACATGAACAGTGCACATCTATAGATAGATGTGCACTGTTCATGAGAGCTAAAAAAACATTATTTTATTCCAGCTTTTTATTTAAAAAATGCCTCTCTCTCTCTCTCTTACATTCACTCTCACTGGGCCTCTCTCTCTCTCTCATGCACTCTCATCTCATCTCTCTCAATCTCAACTCTGGTATCTCTCTCAACCTCACTCTTTTAATGTTGTGCTCCGGCCGCTGGGTCGTGGTTGTGTTCCAGCCTCGTGGATCGAAGTGGCTTCCCTCACCTCCACTCCTCCACTGGGTCATAGTTGTGCTCTGGTGTGGGTTTCGGCGTTTGGGTTGCTGGATTTCAAGGGTCACGGTGGAGATGGCAGTGGTGGTGGGTCGTTTTGCTAGTGGTGGGTTGTATCGGCGTGGGTTCAATTTGTGATGGCTGGGTCCGATTTGTGATTTGTGGCTGTGGGTTAGACTTGGGTTGGGTTTTTTTTTTCTTTCTTTCTTCCTGCTGTGGACTGGTGGCTGGCTGGTGGTGGTTGTGGGTGTGGCTGATGGTAGAGGTAGTTGTGGATTTGTGGGTTCGATTTGGGTTGGGTTTTTTTTTTTTTTTTCCTTCTGCTGTGGACTGGTGGTCGATGGTGGTGGTGGTGGTGCCGGTGGTGGTGCCGGTGGTGGTGGTTGTGGGTGTGGCTGATGGTAGAGGACGGTGCTGTGGAGGTTTTTTTGGGTAGTAGGATATATTATTTTATTGTAGTAGTTATATTATTTTATTGTGATGTTTATATTATTTTATTATGTTGAAAGCTAAAATAAATCCACTGCTGCAGCATGTATGTAGGTAAAATAGATAAAGTGACTTTTTGTATAGCTAAAAAGCTAAAAATTTAGATCCACTGCTGTGGATGCTCCGACCATTTTTTTAAAAAAACTTAACCAGCCTTTTTCAAAAGCCTATAATTATCAACCTTCTTTTCATTCAGCCCAAATTACTTTTATATTTATATATATTTATGTTTATGTTAAGAAAATGCTAATAAGAGAAGAATCAAACATAAAATATTCATTTCTTTCTCCCTTTTATAATTTGATAGTTAAAGTACGGGTGGGGAATTTGAATTATATATGTCCCTATTGAAAACACCATAAAGTGTTGAGTAAAACTTGCTTTTTAGATCACCAAATTGAAAAAAAAGAATGATACTTAGATGTATAGTTAGATGTCAATGAAATATATTCGGAAGATTCTTTTAAAAAAAGAAATATATATATATATATATATATATATATATATATAGATGTCAATGAAATATATTTGGAAGATTTAAAATATATATATATATATATATATATCCTTCAAGTTAAGTATTACAATAGCATTTGTAATTTTTTATGGTATTACATTACACATATTTAGCACATTTTAAAACATGGCTTTTAGGTTACTCTAAAAAAAAAAAGTAAAAAGCGCCTTTGGGGTCACCTAATAAAAAAAAAACCAAAGGAAAAGTAAAGGTAAAAAATTGATGGAGCTTATAATGGGTAATTATTAAAATGGTGAAATTTATAATGTGCATTTAAGTTGTTTTTATTATTTTTTAGTGACAAATAGCAAGAAGATTGACATGTACCAATAGCTGTCTACCATGTGGCATTTGAGAAGTGACATATACCAATAGTTGTCTACCACATGGCGCTTGAGACGAATAATTGTTTAGTGCATTGTGAATGAAACACGTGTCACCATTTTATGTATCCACCAGTTTGGGTGATCCAAGTTTTATAATATATTGAGTAATGCTGGACACAAACTATTTTAGAATATTTTTACAAACTATTAATGTAACAAATTTTTACTAGTTCTAATCTGGACCTACCACTAATATTACATTTTATTTACCAATAACTATTTGAAAATTGCTAAAGCCATATTAGCTGTTTGTAAAAATATTGTAAAATGGTTTGTGTGGGGCCCAATAATTCATGGACCAGGCCCATTTGCCCTCAGAGAGTCCAAAGGCCCGAGCCGAGGAGAACTGTGGCCCGAGCTCTACAATGCAGAGCACAAAACAATTTTTGGGAGGCAGCCGAGGACAGTTCAGTCCTCGGCAGATCCTGAATCCCATCGGAATAAAGGGGTAAAACTGGTATAGGGACGAATTTGTAAGGAGATCCAAAATATCTTGGGGAAGTTATCCTTACTACCCTTCCAGATAAAACCCAGCACATGACAGAGCCGTACTCTGCAGCCTTATCAACCATACCCAACAATTCTGGGATTAGACTGATGGGACAAATATCAGTCTTGCAAAGATCGACCCTACACGTGGACGAAGGACAATTAACGCAGACGAGTATAAAAGGAGGAAGAAAGTAAATCAAAGGGGAGAGCCCATCTGACCTCCGGAAAAGAAAGATCACATGAGGGAGAACATCTCAACAACATCGGACTTCACTAAAGAAAGTCCGTCGTTTGATAACCGGGGTAAGACCTCAATGGTCCTCGGATCAACTCCGAGGAGTATCATCCCATAGGATGCGACGTCTTAGGGCTTAAATGTTCAAGCCCAACTCCTTTTTCCTACATGAATTCCTCTAAGACCAGGACCGGCCACCGCCCCGTGACCAACGGCTAGCTTTTCAAGCCCACTCTCTACAAATCATATTGTGAGGGATCTTTCATGCGTGAGCCCAACATCCTTATTGGGCCGCCAGAGAATTGTGTCCTTACAATTGGCGCCGTCTGTGGGGAAGCTTGCGCGCTGGCGCAGGTGGCGGTGGAATCAACTCACGCGCCAAGCAGAAATTTCTGGGATCTCCTCCGTCTCCGGCGACATATAGTTGTTGCTCCGACGTAAGCTTCTGCTAGGGGCTACGCCTCGCAGTGCTAAGGGCGCGGGCGTCTCAACGGGCTTCCAGCCTCAAGCCAACTGTCCCCGCCTTGGTGTAGGGGCTAGTGGTTGAAAAATAAAACAAGTACATAAAAAGATCAAAAGTTTTGGACAGAACCAAGGCCTTGCATGGTCCTCGGACTCAAGCATATGGGGAAACCAAGTACATTAAAAGATCATAAGTTTTGGACAGAACCAAGGCCTTGCATGGTCCTCGGACTCAAGCCTATGGGGAAACCAAGTACATTAAAAGATCATAAGTTTTGGACAGAACCAAGGCCTTGCATGGTCCACGGACTCAAGCCTATGGGGAAACCAAGTACATAAAAAGATCAAAAGTTTTGGACAGAACCAAGGCCTTGCATGGTCCACGGACTCAAGCCTATGGGGAAACCAAGTACATAAAAGAAATCCAAGTTTTGGACAGAACCAAGGCCTTGCATGGTCCACGGACTCAAGCCTATGGGGAAACCAAGTACATAAAAAGATCAAAAGTTTTGGACAGAACCAAGGCCTTGCATGGTCCTCGGACTCAAGCCTATGGGGAAACCAAGGTCCAAGTTTTGGACAGGACTCAAGCCTATGGGGAAACCAAGTACATAAAAAGATCAAAAGTTTTGGACAGAACCAAGGCCTTGCATGGTCCTCGGACTCAAGCCTATGGGGAAACCAAGTACATAAAAAGATCAAAAGTTTTGGACAGAACCAAGGCCTTGCATGGTCCTCGGACTCAAGCCTATGGGGAAACCAAGTACATTAAAAGATCATAAGTTTTGGACAGAACCAAGGCCTTGCATGGTCCACGGACTCAAGCCTATGGGGAAACCAAGCACATAAAAAGATCAAAAGTTTTGGACAGAACCAAGGCCTTGCATGGTCCACGGACTCAAGCCTATGGGGAAACCAAGCACATAAAAAGATCAAAAGTTTTGGACAGAACCAAGGCCTTGCATGGTCCTCGGACTCAAGCTATGGGGAAACCAAGTACATAAAAAGATCAAAGTTTTGGACAGAACCAAGGCCTTGCATGGTCCTCGGACTCAAGCCTATGGGGAAACCAAGTACATAAAAAGATCAAAGTTTTGGACAGAACCAAGGCCTTGCATGGTCCTCGAACTCAAGCCTATGGGGAAACCAAGTACATTAAAAGATCATAAGTTTTGGACAGAACCAAGGCCTTGCATGGTCCACGGACTCAAGCCTATGGGGAAACCAAGCACATAAAAAGATCAAAAGTTTTGGACAGAACCAAGGCCTTGCATGGTCCTCGGACTCAAGCCTATGGGGAAACCAAGTACATTAAAAGATCATAAGTTTTGGACAGAACCAAGGCTTTGCATGGTCCACGGACTCAAGCCTATGGGGAAACCAAGCACATAAAAAGATCAAAAGTTTTGGACAGAACCAAGGCCTTGCATGGTCCACGGACTCAAGCCTATGGGGAAACCAAGCACATAAAAAGATCAAAAGTTTTGGACAGAACCAAGGCCTTGCATGGTCCTCGGACTCAAGCCTATGGGGAAACCAAGTACATAAAAAGATCAAAAGTTTTGGACAGAACCAA
>NW_022155041.1:0-23607 GCF_001633185.2 Quercus lobata | reverse complement strand
GCCAAAACGGGATGAGATTGGCCGAAAAGGAGAGAAAAAACTTTTAGTCCCGAACTCCGTTCGCACTCGTCCCGACCTATAAAATTCCAAAAAAAATAGCAAAAAAATTCAAAAAATTTAAAATGTTAATTCCGGCATTAATTTTAACCAAATCGGAATGAGATAGGCCGAGAAAGCGAGAAATAAATTTTCGTCGTGAATTCTGTTCGTACTCAACCCGGGCAAGAAAATTCAAAAAAAAAATAGCAAAAAAATTCAAAAATTAATAAACCGCCTTCCACCATTAATTTTAGCCAAAACGGGATGAGATAGGCCGAGAAAGGGAGAAAAATCTTTTAGTCCAGAATTCCGTTCGTACTCGGTCTGGTGAAGAAAATTCCAAAAAAATAGCTAACCTATTCAAAAAATTAAAAACCTCTTCCTGGCATTATTTTTAGCGAAAACGGGATGAGATTGGCCGAAAAAGAGAGAAAAAACTTTTAGTCCCGAATTCTGTGCGCACTCGTCCCGAGCTAGAAAATTCCACAGAAAATAGAAAAAAAATTCAAAAAATTTAAAAAGTTAATTTCGGGATTATTTCTATCCAAAATGGGTGGAGAGAGGCCGAGAATGAGGAAAAAAAATTTTTAGTCCCGAATTCTGTTCATACAGGACCCGGGCAAGAAAATTCCGAAAAAAATAGAAAAAAAATTCAAAAAATCTCTTTCCGACATTAATTTTAGCCAAATCGAGGGATGAGATAGGCCGAGAAAGTGAGAAATAAATTTTCGTCCCAAATTCCGTTCATACTCGACCCGGGCAAGAAAATTCTAAAAAAAATAGCAAAAAAATTCAAAACTTAATAAACCGCTTTCCGGCATTAATTTTAGCCAAAACGGGATGAGATAGGCCGAGAAAGGGAGAAAAATCTTTTAGTCCAGAATTCCGTTCGTACTCGGCCAAGGGAAGAAAATTCCAAACGAAAATAGCAAAAAAATTCTAAAAATTCAAAAACCTATTTCTAGCATTATTTTTCATCAAAATGGGATGAGATTGGCCGAAAAAGAGAAAAAAAACTTTTAGTCCCGAATTCTGTTCACACTCGTCCCGAGCTAGAAAAATTCCAAACAAAATAGCAAAAAAATTTCACAAAAAATTTTAACAATGTTAATTCCGGCATTAATTTTTAACCAAATCGGGATGAAAGATGGCCGAGAAAGCGAGAAATAAATTTTCGTCCTGAATCTGTTTCATGACTCAACCCGGGCCAAGTAAATTCAAAAAAAATAGCAAAAAAATTCAAAAATTAATAAAACCGCTTTCCAGGCATTAATTTTAGCCAAAACGGGAATGAGAAAGGCGAGAGGGGAGAAAATTTTTACCAGAATCCGATCGTACTAGGTCTGGGGCATAAGAAAAATTCCCGAAAAAAAATTAGCAAAAATATTTTCAAAACAATTAAAAACCTCTTTTCTGCATTTATTTTTAGCGGGAAAACGGCTGATGAAAGATTGGATCCGAAAAAGAGAGAAAAATCTTTTAGTCCCGAATTCTGTTCACACTCGTCCGGAGCTAGAAAATTCCAAAAAAAATAGCTAAAAAATTCAAAAAATTTAATAAGTTAATTCCGGGATTATTTCTATCCAAAATGGGTTGAGAGAGGCCGAAAAAGAGAAAAAAAATTTAGTCCCAATTCTGTTCATACTGAACCCGGGCAAGAAGATTCCAAAAAAAATATTGAAAAAATTAAAAAATCTCTTTCCGGCATTAATTTTAGCTAAATCGGGATGAGATAAGCCGAGAAACCGAGAAATAAATTTTCGTCCCGAATTCCGTTCATACTCGACCCGGGCAAGAAAATTCCGAAAAAAATAGCAAAAAATTAATAAACCACTTTCCGGCATTAATTTTAGCCGAAAACGGGATGAGATAGGCCGAGAAAGCGAGAAAAATCTTTTCGTCCAGAATTCCGTTCGTACTCGGCCTAGGGAAGAAAATTCCAAAAAAAATAGCAAAAAAATTGAAAAACTTAAAAAAACCACTTTCTGGCATTATTTTTTGCCAAAACAGGATGAGATTGGCCGAAAAAGAGAAAAAAAACTTTTAGTCCCGAATTCTGTTCACACCCGTCCCGAGCTAGAAAAATAAAAAAAAAAAAGAAAAAAAAATTTCAAAATTTAAAATGGTTAATTCCCGGCATTAATTTTAACCAAATCGGGATGAGATAGGCCGAGAAAGCGAGAAATAAATTTTCGTCCTGAATTCTGTTCATACTCAACCCGGGCAAGAAAATTCAAAAAAAAAATAGCAAAAAAATTCAAAAATTAATAAACCGCTTTCCGGCATTAATTTTAGCCAAAACGGGATGAGATAGGCTGAGAAAGGGAGAAAAATCTTTTAGTCCAGAATTCCGTTCGTACTCGGTCTGGGGAAGAAAATTCCGAAAAAAATAGCAAAAATATTCAAAAAATTAAAAACCTCTTTCTGGCATTATTTTTAGCGAAAACGGGATGAGATTGGCCGAAAAAGAGAGAAAAAACTTTTAGTCCCGAATTCTGTTCACACTCGTCCCGAGCTGGAAAATTCCAAAAAAAATAGAAAAAAATTCAAAAAATTTAAAAAGTTAATTCCGGGATTATTTCAATCCACAATGGGTTTAGAGAGGCCGAAAAAGAGAAAAAAAAAAATTTTGTCCCAATTCTGTTCATACTGAACCCGGGCAAGAAAATTCCGAAAAAAATAGAAAAAAAATTCAAAAAATCTCTTTCCGACATTAATTTTAGCCAAATCGAGGGATGAGATAGGCCGAGAAAGTGAGAAATAAATTTTCTTCCCGAATTCCGTTCATACTCGACCCGGGCAAGAAAATTCTAAAAAAAATAGCAAAAAAATTCAAAAATTAATAAACCGCTTTCCGGCATTAATTTTAGCCAAAACGGGATGAGATAGGCCGAGAAAGGGAGAAAAATCTTTTAGTCCAGAATTTCGTTCGTACTCGGCCAGGGGAAGAAAATTCCAAACGAAAATAGCAAAAAAATTCTAAAAATTCAGAAACCTATTTCTAGCATTATTTTTCGCCAAAACGGGATGAGATTGGCCGAAAAGGAGAGAAAAAACTTTTAGTCCCGAACTCTGTTCGCACTCGTCCCGACCTATAAAATTCCAAAAAAAATAGCAAAAAAATTCAAAAAATTTAAAATGTTAATTCCGGCATTAATTTTAACCAAATCGGAATGAGATAGGCCGAGAAAGCGAGAAATAAATTTTCGTCGTGAATTCTGTTCGTACTCAACCCGGGCAAGAAAATTCAAAAAAAAAATAGCAAAAAAATTCAAAAATTAATAAACCGCCTTCCACCATTAATTTTAGCCAAAACGGGATGAGATAGGCCGAGAAAGGGAGAAAAATCTTTTAGTCCAGAATTCCGTTCGTACTCGGTCTGGTGAAGAAAATTCCAAAAAAATAGCTAACCTATTCAAAAAATTAAAAACCTCTTCCTGGCATTATTTTTAGCGAAAACGGGATGAGATTGGCCGAAAAAGAGAGAAAAAACTTTTAGTCCCGAATTCTGTGCGCACTCGTCCCGAGCTAGAAAATTCCACAAAAAATAGAAAAAAAATTCAAAAAATTTAAAAAGTTAATTTCGGGATTATTTCTATCCAAAATGGGTGGAGAGAGGCCGAGAATGAGGAAAAAAAATTTTTAGTCCCGAATTCTGTTCATACAGGACCCGGGCAAGAAAATTCCGAAAAAAATAGAAAAAAAATTCAAAAAATCTCTTTCCGACATTAATTTTAGCCAAATCGAGGGATGAGATAGGCCGAGAAAGTGAGAAATAAATTTTCGTCCCAAATTCCGTTCATACTCGACCCGGGCAAGAAAATTCTAAAAAAAATAGCAAAAAAATTCAAAACTTAATAAACCGCTTTCCGGCATTAATTTTAGCCAAAACGGGATGAGATAGGCCGAGAAAGGGAGAAAAATCTTTTAGTCCAGAATTCCGTTCGTACTCGGCCAGGGGAAGAAAATTCCAAACGAAAATAGCAAAAAAATTCTAAAAATTCAAAAACCTATTTCTAGCATTATTTTTCGCCAAAATGGGATGAGATTGGCCGAAAAAGAGAAAAAAAACTTTTAGTCCCGAATTCTGTTCACACTCGTCCCGAGCTAGAAAATTCCAAAAAAAAATAGCAAAAAAATTCAAAAAATTTAAAATGTTAATTCCGGCATTAATTTTAACCAAATCGGGATGAGATAGGCCGAGAAAGCGGGAAATAAATTTTCGTCCTGAATTCTGTTCATACTCAACCCGGGCAAGAAAATTCAAAAAAAAAATAGCAAAAAAATTCAAAAATTAATAAACCGCTTTCCGGCATTAATTTTAGCCAAAACGGGATGAGATAGGCCGAGAGAGGGAGAAAAATCTTTTATCCCAGAATTCCGATCGTACTAGGTCTGGGGAAGAAAATTCCGAAAAAAATAGCAAAAATATTCAAAAAATTAAAAACCTCTTTCTGGCATTATTTTTAGCGAAAACGGGATGAGATTGGCCGAAAAAGAGAGAAAAAACTTTTAGTCTCGAATTCTGTTCACACTCGTCCCGAGCTAGAAAATTCCAAAAAAAATAGAAAAAAATTCAAAAAATTTAAAAAGTTAACTCCGGGATTATTTCAATCCACAATGGGTTGAGAGAGGCCGAAAAAGAGAAAAAAAAATTTTTGTCCCAATTCTGTTCATACTGAACCCGGGCAAGAGAATTCCGAAAAAAATAAAAAAAAAATTCAAAAAATCAAAAAATCTCTTTCCGACATTAAGTTTAGCCAAATCGAGGGATGAGATAGGTCGAGAAAGTGGGAAATAAATTTTCGTCCCGAATTCCGTTCATACTCGACCCGGGTAAGAAAATTCTGAAAAAAATAGCAAAAAAATACAAAAAAATTAATAAACCACTTTCCGGCATTAATTTTAGCCAAAACGGGATGAGATAGGCTGAGAAAGGGAGAAAAATCTTTTAGTCCAGAATTCCGTTCGTACTCGGCCAAGGGAAGAAAATTCCAAACGAAAATAGCAAAAAAATTCTAAAAATTCAAAAACCTCTATTTCTAGCATTATTTTTCACCAAAATGGGATGAGATTGGCCGAAAAAGAGAAAAAAAACTTTTAGTCCCGAATTCTGTTCACACTCGTCCCGAGCTAGAAAATTCCAAAAAAAATAACAAAAAAATTCAAAAAATTTAAAATGTTAATTCCGGCATTAATTTTAACCAAATCGGGATGAGATAGGCCGAGAAAGCGAGAAATAAATTTTCGTCCTGAATTCTGTTCATACCCAACCCGGGCAAGAAAATTCAAAAAAAAAAAGCAAAAAAATTCAAAAATTAATAAACCGCTTTCCGGCATTAATTTAGCCAAAACGGGATGAGATAGGCCGAGAAAGGGAGAAAATCTTTTAGTCCAGAATTCCGTTCGTACTCGGTCTGGGGAAGAAAATTCCGAAAAAAATAGCAAAAATATTCAAAAAATTAAAAACCTCTTTCTGGCATTATTTTTAGCGAAAACGGGATGAGATTGGCTGAAAAAGAGAGAAAAAACTTTTAGTCCCGAATTCTGTTCACACTCGTCCCGAGCTAGAAAATTCCAAAAAAAATAGAAAAAAATTCAAAAAATTTAAAAAGTTAATTCCGGGATTATTTCAATCCACAATGGGTTTAGAGAGGCCGAAAAAGAGAAAAAAAAAAAATTTTGTCCCAATTCTGTTCATACTGAACCCGGGCAAGAAAATTCCGAAAAAAATAGAAAAAAAATTCAAAAAATCTCTTTCCGACATTAATTTTAGCCAAATCGAGGGATGAGATAGGCCGAGAAAGTGAGAAATAAATTTTCGTCCCGAATTCCGTTCATACTCGACCCGGGCAAGAAAATTCTAAAAAAAATAGCAAAAAAATTCAAAAATTAATAAACCGCTTTCCGGCATTAATTTTAGCCAAAACGGGATGAGATAGGCCGAGAAAGGGAGAAAAATCTTTTAGTCCAGAATTTCGTTCGTACTCGGCCAGGGGAAGAAAATTCCAAACGAAAATAGCAAAAAAATTCTAAAAATTCAGAAACCTATTTCTAGCATTATTTTTCGCCAAAACGGGATGAGATTGGCCGAAAAGGAGAGAAAAAACTTTTAGTCCCGAACTCTGTTCGCACTCGTCCCGACCTATAAAATTCCAAAAAAAATAGCAAAAAAATTCAAAAAATTTAAAATGTTAATTCCGGCATTAATTTTAACCAAATCGGAATGAGATAGGCCGAGAAAGCGAGAAATAAATTTTCGTCGTGAATTCTGTTCATACTCAACCCGGGCAAGAAAATTCAAAAAAAAAATAGCAAAAAAATTCAAAAATTAATAAACCGCTTTCCACCATTAATTTTAGCCAAAACGGGATGAGATAGGCCGAGAAAGGGAGAAAAATCTTTTAGTCCAGAATTCCGTTCGTACTCGGTCTGGTGAAGAAAATTCCAAAAAAATAGCTAACCTATTCAAAAAATTAAAAACCTCTTCCTGGCATTATTTTTAGCGAAAACGGGATGAGATTGGCCGAAAAAGAGAGAAAAAACTTTTAGTCCCGAATTCTGTGCGCACTCGTCCCGAGCTAGAAAATTCCACAAAAAATAGAAAAAAAATTCAAAAAATTTAAAAAGTTAATTTCGGGATTATTTCTATCCAAAATGGGTGGAGAGAGGCCGAGAATGAGGAAAAAAAATTTTTAGTCCCGAATTCTGTTCATACAGGACCCGGGCAAGAAAATTCCGAAAAAAATAGAAAAAAAATTCAAAAAATCTCTTTCCGACATTAATTTTAGCCAAATCGAGGGATGAGATAGGCCGAGAAAGTGAGAAATAAATTTTCGTCCCAAATTCCGTTCATACTCGACCCGGGCAAGAAAATTCTAAAAAAAATAGCAAAAAAATTCAAAACTTAATAAACCGCTTTCCGGCATTAATTTTAGCCAAAACGGGATGAGATAGGCCGAGAAAGGGAGAAAAATCTTTTAGTCCAGAATTCCGTTCGTACTCGGCCAGGGGAAGAAAATTCCAAACGAAAATAGCAAAAAAATTCTAAAAATTCAAAAACCTATTTCTAGCATTATTTTTCGCCAAAATGGGATGAGATTGGCCGAAAAAGAGAAAAAAAACTTTTAGTCCCGAATTCTGTTCACACTCGTCCCGAGCTAGAAAATTCCAAAAAAAAATAGCAAAAAAATTCAAAAAATTTAAAATGTTAATTCCGGCATTAATTTTAACCAAATCGGGATGAGATAGGCCGAGAAAGCGAGAAATAAATTTTCGTCCTGAATTCTGTTCATACTCAACCCGGGCAAGAAAATTCAAAAAAAAAATAGCAAAAAAATTCAAAAATTAATAAACCGCTTTCCGGCATTAATTTTAGCCAAAACGGGATGAGATAGGCCGAGAGAGGGAGAAAAATCTTTTATCCCAGAATTCCGATCGTACTAGGTCTGGGGAAGAAAATTCCGAAAAAAATAGCAAAAATATTCAAAAAATTAAAAACCTCTTTCTGGCATTATTTTTAGCGAAAACGGGATGAGATTGGCCGAAAAAGAGAGAAAAAACTTTTAGCCTCGAATTCTGTTCACACTCGTCCCGAGCTAGAAAATTCCAAAAAAAATAGAAAAAAATTCAAAAAATTCAAAAAGTTAACTCCGGGATTATTTCAATCCACAATGGGTTGAGAGAGGCCGAAAAAGAGAAAAAAAAAATTTTGTCCCAATTCTGTTCATACTGAACCCGGGCAAGAGAATTCCGAAAAAAAAGAAAAAAAAATTCAAAAAATCAAAAAATCTCTTTCCGACATTAAGTTTAGCCAAATCGAGGGATGAGATAGGTCGAGAAAGTGGGAAATAAATTTTCGTCCCGAATTCCGTTCATACTCGACCCGGGTAAGAAAATTCTGAAAAAAATAGCAAAAAAATACAAAAAAATTAATAAACCACTTTCCGGCATTAATTTTAGCCAAAACGGGATGAGATAGGCCGAGAAAGGGAGAAAAATCTTTTAGTCCAGAATTCCGTTCGTACTCGGCCAAGGGAAGAAAATTCCAAACGAAAATAGCAAAAAAATTCTAAAAATTCAAAAACCTATTTCTAGCATTATTTTTCACCAAAATGGGATGAGATTGGCCGAAAAAGAGAAAAAAAACTTTTAGTCCCGAATTCTGTTCACACTCGTCCCGAGCTAGAAAATTCCAAAAAAAATAACAAAAAAATTCAAAAAATTTAAAATGTTAATTCCGGCATTAATTTTAACCAAATCGGGATGAGATAGGCCGAGAAAGCGAGAAATAAATTTTCGTCCTGAATTCTGTTCATACTCAACCCGGGCAAGAAAATTCAAAAAAAAAATAGCAAAAAAATTCAAAAATTAATAAACCGCTTTCCGGCATTAATTTTAGCGAAAACGGGATGAGATAGGCCGAGAAAGGGAGAAAAATCTTTTAGTCCAGAATTCCGTTCGTACTCGGTCTGGGGAAGAAAATTCCAAAAAAAATAGCAAAAATATTCAAAAAATTAAAAACCTCTTTCTGGCATTATTTTTAGCGAAAACGGGATGAGATTGGCCGAAAAAGAGAGAAAAAACTTTTAGTCCCGAATTCTGTGCGCACTCGTCCCGAGCTAGAAAATTCCACAAAAAATAGAAAAAAAATTCAAAAAATTTAAAAAGTTAATTTCGGGATTATTTCTATCCAAAATGGGTGGAGAGAGGCCGAGAATGAGGAAAAAAAATTTTTAGTCCCGAATTCTGTTCATACAGGACCCGGGCAAGAAAATTCCGAAAAAAATAGAAAAAAAATTCAAAAAATCTCTTTCCGACATTAATTTTAGCCAAATCGAGGGATGAGATAGGCCGAGAAAGTGAGAAATAAATTTTCGTCCCAAATTCCGTTCATACTCGACCCGGGCAAGAAAATTCTAAAAAAAATAGCAAAAAAATTCAAAACTTAATAAACCGCTTTCCGGCATTAATTTTAGCCAAAACGGGATGAGATAGGCCGAGAAAGGGAGAAAAATCTTTTAGTCCAGAATTCCGTTCGTACTCGGCCAGGGGAAGAAAATTCCAAACGAAAATAGCAAAAAAATTCTAAAAATTCAAAAACCTATTTCTAGCATTATTTTTCGCCAAAATGGGATGAGATTGGCCGAAAAAGAGAAAAAAAACTTTTAGTCCCGAATTCTGTTCACACTCGTCCCGAGCTAGAAAATTCCAAAAAAAAATAACAAAAAAATTCAAAAAATTTAAAATGTTAATTCCGGCATTAATTTTAACCAAATCGGGATGAGATAGGCCGAGAAAGCGAGAAATAAATTTTCGTCCTGAATTCTGTTCATACTCAACCCGGGCAAGAAAATTCAAAAAAAAAATAGCAAAAAAATTCAAAAATTAATAAACCGCTTTCCGGCATTAATTTTAGCCAAAACGGGATGAGATAGGCCGAGAGAGGGAGAAAAATCTTTTATCCCAGAATTCCGATCGTACTAGGTCTGGGGAAGAAAATTCCGAAAAAAATAGCAAAAATATTCAAAAAATTAAAAACCTCTTTCTGGCATTATTTTTAGCGAAAACGGGATGAGATTGGCCGAAAAAGAGAGAAAAAACTTTTAGCCTCGAATTCTGTTCACACTCGTCCCGAGCTAGAAAATTCCAAAAAAAATAGAAAAAAATTCAAAAAATTAAAAAGTTAACTCCGGGATTATTTCAATCCACAATGGGTTGAGAGAGGCCGAAAAAGAGAAAAAAAAAATTTTGTCCCAATTCTGTTCATACTGAACCCGGGCAAGAGAATTCCGAAAAAAATAGAAAAAAAAAATTCAAAAAATCAAAAAATCTCTTTCCGACATTAAGTTTAGCCAAATCGAGGGATGAGATAGGTCGAGAAAGTGGGAAATAAATTTTCGTCCCGAATTCCGTTCATACTCGACCCGGGTAAGAAAATTCTGAAAAAAATAGCAAAAAAATACAAAAAAATTAATAAACCACTTTCCGGCATTAATTTTAGCCAAAACGGGATGAGATAGGCCGAGAAAGGGAGAAAAATCTTTTAGTCCAGAATTCCGTTCGTACTCGGCCAAGGGAAGAAAATTCCAAACGAAAATAGCAAAAAAATTCTAAAAATTCAAAAACCTATTTCTAGCATTATTTTTCACCAAAATGGGATGAGATTGGCCGAAAAAGAGAAAAAAAACTTTTAGTCCCGAATTCTGTTCACACTCGTCCCGAGCTAGAAAATTCCAAAAAAAATAACAAAAAAATTCAAAAAATTTAAAATGTTAATTCCGGCATTAATTTTAACCAAATCGGGATGAGATAGGCCGAGAAAGCGAGAAATAAATTTTCGTCCTGAATTCTGTTCATACTCAACCCGGGCAAGAAAATTCAAAAAAAAAATAGCAAAAAAATTCAAAAATTAATAAACCGCTTTCCGGCATTAATTTTAGCCAAAACGGGATGAGATAGGCCGAGAAAGGGAGAAAAATCTTTTAGTCCAGAATTCCGTTCGTACTCGGTCTGGGGAAGAAAATTCCAAAAAAAATAGCAAAAATATTCAAAAAATTAAAAACCTCTTTCTGGCATTATTTTTAGCGAAAACGGGATGAGATTGGCCGAAAAAGAGAGAAAAAACTTTTAGTCCCGAATTCTGTTCACACTCGTCCCGAGCTAGAAAATTCCAAAAAAAATAGAAAAAAATTCAAAAAATTTAAAAAGTTAATTTCGGGATTATTTCTATCCAAAATGGGTTTAGAGAGGCCGAAAAAGAGAAAAAAAATTTTTAGTCCCGAATTCTGTTCATACAGGACCCGGGCAAGAAAATTCCGAAAAAAATAGAAAAAAAATTCAAAAAATCTCTTTCCGACATTAATTTTAGCCAAATCGAGGGATGAGATAGGCCGAGAAAGTGAGAAATAAATTTTAGTCCCGAATTCTGTTCATACAGGACCCGGGCAAGAAAATTCCGAAAAAAATAGAAAAAAAATTCAAAAAATCTCTTTCCGACATTAATTTTAGCCAAATCGAGGGATGAGATAGGCCGAGAAAGTGAGAAATAAATTTTCGTCCCAAATTCCGTTCATACTCGACCCGGGCAAGAAAATTCAAAACGAAATAGCAAAAATTCTAAAAATTTCAAACCTATTTCTAGCATCATTTCGCAACAAAAAGGGATGAGATTGGCCGAAAATAGAGAAAAAAAAACTTTTAGTCCCGATTCTGTTCACACTCGTCCCGAGCTTAGAAAATTCCAAAAAAAAATAGCAAAAAAATTCAAAAAATTTAAATGTTAATTCCGGCATTAATTTTAACCAAATCCGGGAATGAGATAGGCGAGAAAGCGAGAAATAAATTTTCGTCCTGAATCTGTTTCATACTCAACCCGGGCAAGAAATTCAAAAAAATAGCAAAAAAATTCAAAAATTAATAATCCGCTTTCCGGCATTAATTTTAGCCAAAACGGGATGAGATAGGCCGAGAAAGGGAGAAAAATCTTTTAGTCCAGAATTCCGTTCGTACTCGGTCTGGGGAAGAAAATTCCGAAAAAAATAGCAAAAATATTCAAAAAATTAAAAACCTCTTTCTGGCATTATTTTTAGCGAAAACGGGATGAGATTGGCCGAAAAAGAGAGAAAAAACTTTTAGTCCCGAATTCTGTTCACACTCGTCCCGAGGTAGAAAATTCCAAAAAAAATAGAAAAAAATTCAAAAAATTTAAAAAGTTAATTCCGGGATTATTTCAATCCACAATGGGTTGAGAGAGTCCGAAAAAGAGAAAAAAAAAATTTTGTCCCAATTCTGTTCATACTGAACCCGGGCAAGAAAATTCCGAAAAAAATAGAAAAAAAATTCAAAAAATCTCTTTCCGACATTAATTTTAGCCAAATCGAGGGATGAGATAGGCCGAGAAAGTGAGAAATAAATTTTCGTCCCGAATTCCGTTCATACTCGACCCGGGCAAGAAAATTCTAAAAAAAATAGCAAAAAAATTCAAAAATTAATAAACCGCTTTCCGGCATTAATTTTAGCCAAAACGGGATGAGATAGGCCGAGAAAGGGAGAAAAATCTTTTAGTCCAGAATTTCGTTCGTACTCGGCCAGGGGAAGAAAATTCCAAACGAAAATAGCAAAAAAATTCTAAAAATTCAGAAACCTATTTCTAGCATTATTTTTCGCCAAAACGGGATGAGATTGGCCGAAAAGGAGAGAAAAAACTTTTAGTCCCGAACTCTGTTCGCACTCGTCCCGACCTATAAAATTCCAAAAAAAATAGCAAAAAAATTCAAAAAATTTAAAATGTTAATTCCGGCATTAATTTTAACCAAATCGGAATGAGATAGGCCGAGAAAGCGAGAAATAAATTTTCGTCGTGAATTCTGTTCGTACTCAACCCGGGCAAGAAAATTCAAAAAAAAAATAGCAAAAAAATTCAAAAATTAATAAACCGCTTTCCACCATTAATTTTAGCCAAAACGGGATGAGATAGGCCGAGAAAGGGAGAAAAATCTTTTAGTCCAGAATTCCGTTCGTACTCGGTCTGGTGAAGAAAATTCCAAAAAAATAGCTAACCTATTCAAAAAATTAAAAACCTCTTCCTGGCATTATTTTTAGCGAAAACGGGATGAGATTGGCCGAAAAAGAGAGAAAAAACTTTTAGTCCCGAATTCTGTGCGCACTCGTCCCGAGCTAGAAAATTCCACAAAAAATAGAAAAAAAATTCAAAAAATTTAAAAAGTTAATTTCGGGATTATTTCTATCCAAAATGGGTGGAGAGAGGCCGAGAATGAGGAAAAAAAATTTTTACTCCCGAATTCTGTTCATACAGGACCCGGGCAAGAAAATTCCGAAAAAAATAGAAAAAAAATTCAAAAAATCTCTTTCCGACATTAATTTTAGCCAAATCGAGGGATAAGATAGGCCGAGAAAGTGAGAAATAAATTTTCGTCCCAAATTCCGTTCATACTCGACCCGGGCAAGAAAATTCTAAAAAAAATAGCAAAAAAATTCAAAACTTAATAAACCGCTTTCCGGCATTAATTTTAGCCAAAACGGGATGAGATAGGCCGAGAAAGGGAGAAAAATCTTTTAGTCCAGAATTCCGTTCGTACTCGGCCAGGGGAAGAAAATTCCAAACGAAAATAGCAAAAAAATTCTAAAAATTCAAAAACCTATTTCTAGCATTATTTTTCGCCAAAATGGGATGAGATTGGCCGAAAAAGAGAAAAAAAACTTTTAGTCCCGAATTCTGTTCACACTCGTCCCGAGCTAGAAAATTCCAAAAAAAAATAGCAAAAAAATTCAAAAAATTTAAAATGTTAATTCCGGCATTAATTTTAACCAAATCGGGATGAGATAGGCCGAGAAAGCGAGAAATAAATTTTCGTCCTGAATTCTGTTCATACTCAACCCGGGCAAGAAAATTCAAAAAAAAAATAGCAAAAAAATTCAAAAATTAATAAACCGCTTTCCGGCATTAATTTTAGCCAAAACGGGATGAGATAGGCCGAGAGAGGGAGAAAAATCTTTTATCCCAGAATTCCGATCGTACTAGGTCTGGGGAAGAAAATTCCGAAAAAAATAGCAAAAATATTCAAAAAATTAAAAACCTCTTTCTGGCATTATTTTTAGCGAAAACGGGATGAGATTGGCCGAAAAAGAGAGAAAAAACTTTTAGTCTCGAATTCTGTTCACACTCGTCCCGAGCTAGAAAATTCCAAAAAAAATAGAAAAAAATTCAAAAAAATTAAAAAGTTAACTCCGGGATTATTTCAATCCACAATGGGTTGAGAGAGGCCGAAAAAGAGAAAAAAAAAATTTTGTCCCAATTCTGTTCATACTGAACCCGGGCAAGAGAATTCCGAAAAAAATAAAAAAAAAAATTCAAAAAATCAAAAAATCTCTTTCCGACATTAAGTTTAGCCAAATCGAGGGATGAGATAGGTCGAGAAAGTGGGAAATAAATTTTCGTCCCGAATTCCGTTCATACTCGACCCGGGTAAGAAAATTCTGAAAAAAATAGCAAAAAAATACAAAAAAATTAATAAACCACTTTCCGGCATTAATTTTAGCCAAAACGGGATGAGATAGGCCGAGAAAGGGAGAAAAATCTTTTAGTCCAGAATTCCGTTCGTACTCGGCCAAGGGAAGAAAATTCCAAACGAAAATAGCAAAAAAATTCTAAAAATTCAAAAACCTATTTCTAGCATTATTTTTCACCAAAATGGGATGAGATTGGCCGAAAAAGAGAAAAAAACTTTTAGTCCCGAATTCTGTTCACACTCGTCCCGAGCTAGAAAATTCCAAAAAAAATAACAAAAAAATTCAAAAAATTTAAAATGTTAATTCCGGCATTAATTTTAACCAAATCGGGATGAGATAGGCCGAGAAAGCGAGAAATAAATTTTCGTCCTGAATTCTGTTCATACTCAACCCGGGCAAGAAAATTCAAAAAAAAAATAGCAAAAAAATTCAAAAATTAATAAACCGCTTTCCGGCATTAATTTTAGCCAAAACGGGATGAGATAGGCCGAGAAAGGGAGAAAAATCTTTTAGTCCAGAATTCCGTTCGTACTCGGTCTGGGGAGAAAAATTCCAAAAAAAAAAATAGCAAAATATTCAAAAAATTAAAACCTCTTTCTGCTTATTTTAGCGAAAACGATGAGATTGGCCGAAAAAGAGAAGAAAAAACTTTTAGTCCCGAATTCGTGCGCACTCGGTCCCGAGCTAGAAAATTCCACAAAAATAGAAAAAAATTCAAAAATTTAAAAAGTTAATTCCGGGATTATTTCTATCCAAAATGGGTTGAGAGAGGCCAAGAATGAGAAAAAAAAATTTTAGTCCCGAATTCTGTTCATACAGGACCCGGGCAAGAAAATTCCGAAAAAAGTAGAAACAAAATTCAAAAAATTAGAAAATCTCTTTCCGGCATTAATTTTAGCCAAATTGGGATGAGATAGGCCGAGAAAATGAGAAATAAATTTTCGTCCCGAATTCCGTTCATACTCGACCCGGGCAAGAAAATTCCGAAAAAAATAGCAAAAAATTTCAAAAACTTAATAAACCACTTTTCGCCATAATTTTAGCCAAACGGGGATGAGATAGGCCGAGAAAGGGAGAAAATCGTTTTAGTCCAGAATTTCCGTTTGTTACTCGGCCGGAGGGAAGAAAAATTCCAAACGAAATAGGCAAAAAATTCTAAAAAATTCAAAAACCTATTTCTAGCATTATTTTTCACCAAAATGGGATGAGATTGGCCGAAAAAGAGAAAAAAAACTTTTAGTCCCGAATTCTGTTCACACTCGTCCCGAGCTAGAAAATTCCAAAAAAAATAACAAAAAAATTCAAAAAATTTAAAATGTTAATTCCGGCATTAATTTTAACCAAATCGGGATGAGATAGGCCGAGAAAGCGAGAAATAAATTTTCGTCCTGAATTCTGTTCATACTCAACCCGGGCAAGAAAATTCAAAAAAAAAATAGCAAAAAAATTCAAAAATTAATAAACCGCTTTCCGGCATTAATTTTAGCCAAAACGGGATGAGATAGGCCGAGAAAGGGAGAAAAATCTTTTAGTCCAGAATTCCGTTCGTACTCGGTCTGGGGAAGAAAATTCCGAAAAAAATAGCAAAAATATTCAAAAAATTAAAAACCTCTTTCTGGCATTATTTTTAGCGAAAACGGGATGAGATTGGCCGAAAAAGAGAGAAAAAACTTTTAGTCCCGAATTCTGTTCACACTCGTCCCGAGCTAGAAAATTCCAAAAAAAATAGAAAAAAATTCAAAAAATTTAAAAAGTTAATTCCGGGATTATTTCAATCCACAATGGGTTTAGAGAGGCCGAAAAAGAGAAAAAAAAAAATTTTGTCCCAATTCTGTTCATACTGAACCCGGGCAAGAAAATTCCGAAAAAAATAGAAAAAAAATTCAAAAAATCTCTTTCCGACATTAATTTTAGCCAAATCGAGGGATGAGATAGGCCGAGAAAGTGAGAAATAAATTTTCGTCCCGAATTCCGTTCATACTCGACCCGGGCAAGAAAATTCTAAAAAAAATAGCAAAAAAATTCAAAAATTAATAAACCGCTTTCCGGCATTAATTTTAGCCAAAACGGGATGAGATAGGCCGAGAAAGGGAGAAAAATCTTTTAGTCCAGAATTTCGTTCGTACTCGGCCAGGGGAAGAAAATTCCAAACGAAAATAGCAAAAAAATTCTAAAAATTCAGAAACCTATTTCTAGCATTATTTTTCGCCAAAACGGGATGAGATTGGCCGAAAAGGAGAGAAAAAACTTTTAGTCCCGAACTCTGTTCGCACTCGTCCCGACCTATAAAATTCCAAAAAAAATAGCAAAAAAATTCAAAAAATTTAAAATGTTAATTCCGGCATTAATTTTAACCAAATCGGAATGAGATAGGCCGAGAAAGCGAGAAATAAATTTTCGTCGTGAATTCTGTTCGTACTCAACCCGGGCAAGAAAATTCAAAAAAAAAATAGCAAAAAAATTCAAAAATTAATAAACCGCCTTCCACCATTAATTTTAGCCAAAACGGGATGAGATAGGCCGAGAAAGGGAGAAAAATCTTTTAGTCCAGAATTCCGTTCGTACTCGGTCTGGTGAAGAAAATTCCAAAAAAATAGCTAACCTATTCAAAAAATTAAAAACCTCTTCCTGGCATTATTTTTAGCGAAAACGGGATGAGATTGGCCGAAAAAGAGAGAAAAAACTTTTAGTCCCGAATTCTGTGCGCACTCGTCCCGAGCTAGAAAATTCCACAAAAAATAGAAAAAAAATTCAAAAAATTTAAAAAGTTAATTTCGGGATTATTTCTATCCAAAATGGGTGGAGAGAGGCCGAGAATGAGGAAAAAAAATTTTTAGTCCCGAATTCTGTTCATACAGGACCCGGGCAAGAAAATTCCGAAAAAAATAGAAAAAAAATTCAAAAAATCTCTTTCCGACATTAATTTTAGCCAAATCGAGGGATGAGATAGGCCGAGAAAGTGAGAAATAAATTTTCGTCCCAAATTCCGTTCATACTCGACCCGGGCAAGAAAATTCTAAAAAAAATAGCAAAAAAATTCAAAACTTAATAAACCGCTTTCCGGCATTAATTTTAGCCAAAACGGGATGAGACAGGCCGAGAAAGGGAGAAAAATCTTTTAGTCCAGAATTCCGTTCGTACTCGGCCAGGGGAAGAAAATTCCAAACGAAAATAGCAAAAAAATTCTAAAAATTCAAAAACCTATTTCTAGCATTATTTTTCGCCAAAATGGGATGAGATTGGCCGAAAAAGAGAAAAAAAACTTTTAGTCCCGAATTCTGTTCACACTCGTCCCGAGCTAGAAAATTCCAAAAAAAAATAGCAAAAAAATTCAAAAAATTTAAAATGTTAATTCCGGCATTAATTTTAACCAAATCGGGATGAGATAGGCCGAGAAAGCGGGAAATAAATTTTCGTCCTGAATTCTGTTCATACTCAACCCGGGCAAGAAAATTCAAAAAAAAAATAGCAAAAAAATTCAAAAATTAATAAACCGCTTTCCGGCATTAATTTTAGCCAAAACGGGATGAGATAGGCCGAGAGAGGGAGAAAAATCTTTTATCCCAGAATTCCGATCGTACTAGGTCTGGGGAAGAAAATTCCGAAAAAAATAGCAAAAATATTCAAAAAATTAAAAACCTCTTTCTGGCATTATTTTTAGCGAAAACGGGATGAGATTGGCCGAAAAAGAGAGAAAAAACTTTTAGTCTCGAATTCTGTTCACACTCGTCCCGAGCTAGAAAATTCCAAAAAAAATAGAAAAAAATTCAAAAAAATTAAAAAGTTAACTCCGGGATTATTTCAATCCACAATGGGTTGAGAGAGGCCGAAAAAGAGAAAAAAAAAATTTTGTCCCAATTCTGTTCATACTGAACCCGGGCAAGAGAATTCCGAAAAAAATAAAAAAAAAAATTCAAAAAATCAAAAAATCTCTTTCCGACATTAAGTTTAGCCAAATCGAGGGATGAGATAGGTCGAGAAAGTGGGAAATAAATTTTCGTCCCGAATTCCGTTCATACTCGACCCGGGTAAGAAAATTCTGAAAAAAATAGCAAAAAAATACAAAAAAATTAATAAACCACTTTCCGGCATTAATTTTAGCCAAAACGGGATGAGATAGGCCGAGAAAGGGAGAAAAATCTTTTAGTCCAGAATTCCGTTCGTACTCGGCCAAGGGAAGAAAATTCCAAACGAAAATAGCAAAAAAATTCTAAAAATTCAAAAACCTATTTCTAGCATTATTTTTCACCAAAATGGGATGAGATTGGCCGAAAAAGAGAAAAAAACTTTTAGTCCCGAATTCTGTTCACACTCGTCCCGAGCTAGAAAATTCCAAAAAAAATAACAAAAAAATTCAAAAAATTTAAAATGTTAATTCCGGCATTAATTTTAACCAAATCGGGATGAGATAGGCCGAGAAAGCGAGAAATAAATTTTCGTCCTGAATTCTGTTCATACTCAACCCGGGCAAGAAAATTCAAAAAAAAAATAGCAAAAAAATTCAAAAATTAATAAACCGCTTTCCGGCATTAATTTTAGCCAAAACGGGATGAGATAGGCCGAGAAAGGGAGAAAAATCTTTTAGTCCAGAATTCCGTTCGTACTCGGTCTGGGGAAGAAAATTCCGAAAAAAATAGCAAAAATATTCAAAAAATTAAAAACCTCTTTCTGGCATTATTTTTAGCGAAAACGGGATGAGATTGGCCGAAAAAGAGAGAAAAAACTTTTAGTCCCGAATTCTGTTCACACTCGTCCCGAGCTAGAAAATTCCAAAAAAAATAGAAAAAAATTCAAAAAATTTAAAAAGTTAATTCCGGGATTATTTCAATCCACAATGGGTTTAGAGAGGCCGAAAAAGAGAAAAAAAAAAATTTTGTCCCAATTCTGTTCATACTGAACCCGGGCAAGAAAATTCCGAAAAAAATAGAAAAAAAATTCAAAAAATCTCTTTCCGACATTAATTTTAGCCAAATCGAGGGATGAGATAGGCCGAGAAAGTGAGAAATAAATTTTCTTCCCGAATTCCGTTCATACTCGACCCGGGCAAGAAAATTCTAAAAAAAATAGCAAAAAAATTCAAAAATTAATAAACCGCTTTCCGGCATTAATTTTAGCCAAAACGGGATGAGATAGGCCGAGAAAGGGAGAAAAATCTTTTAGTCCAGAATTTCGTTCGTACTCGGCCAGGGGAAGAAAATTCCAAACGAAAATAGCAAAAAAATTCTAAAAATTCAGAAACCTATTTCTAGCATTATTTTTCGCCAAAACGGGATGAGATTGGCCGAAATGGAGAGAAAAAACTTTTAGTCCCGAACTCTGTTCGCACTCGTCCCGACCTATAAAATTCCAAAAAAAATAGCAAAAAAATTCAAAAAATTTAAAATGTTAATTCCGGCATTAATTTTAACCAAATCGGAATGAGATAGGCCGAGAAAGCGAGAAATAAATTTTCGTCGTGAATTCTGTTCATACTCAACCCGGGCAAGAAAATTCAAAAAAAAAATAGCAAAAAAATTCAAAAATTAATAAACCGCTTTCCACCATTAATTTTAGCCAAAACGGGATGAGATAGGCCGAGAAAGGGAGAAAAATCTTTTAGTCCAGAATTCCGTTCGTACTCGGTCTGGTGAAGAAAATTCCAAAAAAATAGCTAACCTATTCAAAAAATTAAAAACCTCTTCCTGGCATTATTTTTAGCGAAAACGGGATGAGATTGGCCGAAAAAGAGAGAAAAAACTTTTAGTCCCGAATTCTGTGCGCACTCGTCCCGAGCTAGAAAATTCCACAAAAAATAGAAAAAAAATTCAAAAAATTTAAAAAGTTAATTTCGGGATTATTTCTATCCAAAATGGGTGGAGAGAGGCCGAGAATGAGGAAAAAAAATTTTTAGTCCCGAATTCTGTTCATACAGGACCCGGGCAAGAAAATTCCGAAAAAAATAGAAAAAAAATTCAAAAAATCTCTTTCCGACATTAATTTTAGCCAAATCGAGGGATGAGATAGGCCGAGAAAGTGAGAAATAAATTTTCGTCCCAAATTCCGTTCATACTCGACCCGGGCAAGAAAATTCTAAAAAAAATAGCAAAAAAATTCAAAACTTAATAAACCGCTTTCCGGCATTAATTTTAGCCAAAACGGGATGAGATAGGCCGAGAAAGGGAGAAAAATCTTTTAGTCCAGAATTCCGTTCGTACTCGGCCAGGGGAAGAAAATTCCAAACGAAAATAGCAAAAAAATTCTAAAAATTCAAAAACCTATTTCTAGCATTATTTTTCGCCAAAATGGGATGAGATTGGCCGAAAAAGAGAAAAAAAACTTTTAGTCCCGAATTCTGTTCACACTCGTCCCGAGCTAGAAAATTCCAAAAAAAAATAGCAAAAAAATTCAAAAAATTTAAAATGTTAATTCCGGCATTAATTTTAACCAAATCGGGATGAGATAGGCCGAGAAAGCGAGAAATAAATTTTCGTCCTGAATTCTGTTCATACTCAACCCGGGCAAGAAAATTCAAAAAAAAAATAGCAAAAAAATTCAAAAATTAATAAACCGCTTTCCGGCATTAATTTTAGCCAAAACGGGATGAGATAGGCCGAGAGAGGGAGAAAAATCTTTTATCCCAGAATTCCGATCGTACTAGGTCTGGGGAAGAAAATTCCGAAAAAAATAGCAAAAATATTCAAAAAATTAAAAACCTCTTTCTGGCATTATTTTTAGCGAAAACGGGATGAGATTGGCCGAAAAAGAGAGAAAAAACTTTTAGTCTCGAATTCTGTTCACACTCGTCCCGAGCTAGAAAATTCCAAAAAAAATAGAAAAAAATTCAAAAAATTTAAAAAGTTAACTCCGGGAAAAAAAATAGAAAAAAATTCAAAAAATTTAAAAAGTTAACTCCGGGATTATTTCAATCCACAATGGGTTGAGAGAGGCCGAAAAAGAGAAAAAAAAAATTTTGTCCCAATTCTGTTCATACTGAACCCGGGCAAGAGAATTCCGAAAAAAATAAAAAAAAAATTCAAAAAATCAAAAAATCTCTTTCCGACATTAAGTTTAGCCAAATCGAGGGATGAGATAGGTCGAGAAAGTGGGAAATAAATTTTCGTCCCGAATTCCGTTCATACTCGACCCGGGTAAGAAAATTCTGAAAAAAATAGCAAAAAAATACAAAAAAATTAATAAACCACTTTCCGGCATTAATTTTAGCCAAAACGGGATGAGATAGGCCGAGAAAGGGAGAAAAATCTTTTAGTCCAGAATTCCGTTCGTACTCGGCCAAGGGAAGAAAATTCCAAACGAAAATAGCAAAAAAATTCTAAAAATTCAAAAACCTATTTCTAGCATTATTTTTCACCAAAATGGGATGAGATTGGCCGAAAAAGAGAAAAAAACTTTTAGTCCCGAATTCTGTTCACACTCGTCCCGAGCTAGAAAATTCCAAAAAAAATAACAAAAAAATTTCAAAAATTAAAATGTTAATTCCGGGCATTAATTTTAACCCAAATCGGGATGAGATAGGGGCGCGAGAAAGCGAGAAATAAATTTTCGTCCTGAATTCTGTTCATACCCAACCCGGGCAAGAAAATTCAAAAAAAAAATAGCAAAAAAATTCAAAAATTAATAAACCGCTTTCCGGCATTAATTTTAGCCAAAACGGGATGAGATAGGCCGAGAAAGGGAGAAAAATCTTTTAGTCCAGAATTCCGTTCGTACTCGGTCTGGGGAAGAAAATTCCGAAAAAAATAGCAAAAATATTCAAAAAATTAAAAACCTCTTTCTGGCATTATTTTTAGCGAAAACGGGATGAGATTGGCCGAAAAAGAGAGAAAAAACTTTTAGTCTCGAATTCTGTTCACACTCGTCCCGAGCTAGAAAATTCCAAAAAAAATAGAAAAAAATTCAAAAAATTTAAAAAGTTAATTCCGGGATTATTTCAATCCAAAATGGGTTTAGAGAGGCCGAAAAAGAGAAAAAAAAAAATTTTGTCCCAATTCTGTTCATACTGAACCCGGGCAAGAAAATTCCGAAAAAAATAGAAAAAAAATTCAAAAAATCTCTTTCCGACATTAATTTTAGCCAAATCGCAGGGGATGATGATAGGCCGAGAAAGTGAGAAATAAATTTTCGTCCCGAATTCCGTTCATACTCGACCCGGGCAAGAAAATTCTAAAAAAAATAGCAAAAAAATTCAAAAATTAATAAACCGCTTTCCGGCATTAATTTTAGCCAAAACGGGATGAGATAGGCCGAGAAAGGGAGAAAAATCTTTTAGTCCAGAATTTCGTTCGTACTCGGCCAGGGGAAGAAAATTCCAAACGAAAATAGCAAAAAAATTCTAAAAATTCAGAAACCTATTTCTAGCATTATTTTTCGCCAAAACGGGATGAGATTGGCCGAAAAGGAGAGAAAAAACTTTTAGTCCCGAACTCTGTTCGCACTCGTCCCGACCTATAAAATTCCAAAAAAAATAGCAAAAAAGTTCAAAAAATTTAAAATGTTAATTCCGGCATTAATTTTAACCAAATCGGAATGAGATAGGCCGAGAAAGCGAGAAATAAATTTTCGTCGTGAATTCTGTTCATACTCAACCCGGGCAAGAAAATTCAAAAAAAAAATAGCAAAAAAATTCAAAAATTAATAAACCGCTTTCCACCATTAATTTTAGCCAAAACGGGATGAGATAGGCCGAGAAAGGGAGAAAAATCTTTTAGTCCAGAATTCCGTTCGTACTCGGTCTGGTGAAGAAAATTCCAAAAAAATAGCTAACCTATTCAAAAAATTAAAAACCTCTTCCTGGCATTATTTTTAGCGAAAACGGGATGAGATTGGCCAAAAAAGAGAGAAAAAACTTTTAGTCCCGAATTCTGTGCGCACTCGTCCCGAGCTAGAAAATTCCACAAAAAATAGAAAAAAAATTCAAAAAATTTAAAAAGTTAATTTCGGGATTATTTCTATCCAAAATGGGTGGAGAGAGGCCGAGAATGAGGAAAAAAAATTTTTAGTCCCGAATTCTGTTCATACAGGACCCGGGCAAGAAAATTCCGAAAAAAATAGAAAAAAAATTCAAAAAATCTCTTTCCGACATTAATTTTAGCCAAATCGAGGGATGAGATAGGCCGAGAAAGTGAGAAATAAATTTTCGTCCCAAATTCCGTTCATACTCGACCCGGGCAAGAAAATTCTAAAAAAAATAGCAAAAAAATTCAAAACTTAATAAACCGCTTTCCGGCATTAATTTTAGCCAAAACGGGATGAGATAGGCCGAGAAAGGGAGAAAAATCTTTTAGTCCAGAATTCCGTTCGTACTCGGCCAAGGGAAGAAAATTCCAAACGAAAATAGCAAAAAAATTCTAAAAATTCAAAAACCTATTTCTAGCATTATTTTTCATCAAAATGGGATGAGATTGGCCGAAAAAGAGAAAAAAAACTTTTAGTCCCGAATTCTGTTCACACTCGTCCCGAGCTAGAAAATTCCAAAAAAAATAACAAAAAAATTCAAAAAATTTAAAATGTTAATTCCGGCATTAATTTTAACCAAATCGG
>NW_022155040.1:0-23658 GCF_001633185.2 Quercus lobata | reverse complement strand
TTATTTTTAGCCAAAACGGTATGAGATAGGCCGAAAAAGAGTGAAAAAAATTTTAGTCCCGAATTCAGTTCATACTCGACTCGGGCAAGAAATTTCCGAAAAATATAGTAAAAAAATTCAAAAAATTATAAAACCTCTTTTTGGCATTATTTTTAGCAAAAACGGGATGAGATAGGCCGAAACAGAGAAAAAAAAATTATCATCCCGAATTCCGTTCATACTAGACCCGGGCAAGAAAATTATGAAAAATATAGTAAAAGAATTCAAAAAATTATAAAACCTCTTCCCGGTATTTTTTTTAGCCAAAACGGTATGAGATAGGCCAAAAAAGAGAGAAAAAAAATTTTAATTCCAAATTCCGTTCATACTCGACTCGGGCAAGAAAATTCTGAAAAAAATAGTAAGAAAATAAAAAAAATTAAAATACCCCTTTCCAGCATTATTTTTTGCCAGAACGGGATGAGATAGGCCGAAACAGAGAAAAAAAAAATTTAGTCCCGAATTCCGTTCATACTCGACCCGGGAAAGAAAATTCCGAAAAAAATAGTAAAAAAATTCAAAAAATTATAAAACTTCTTCCCAGCAATATTTTTAGCCAAAATGGGATGAGATAGGCCGGAAAAGAGAAAAAAAAATTTGTCCCAAATTCCGTTCATGCTCGACCCGGGCAAGAAAATTTCGAAAAAAATAGTAAAAAAATTCAAAAAAATAAAATACCTCTTTCTGGCATTATTTTTAGCCAAAACGGGATGAGATAGGCCGTAAAAGAGAAAAAAAATTTAGTCCCGAATTCCATTCATACTCGACCCGGGCAAGAAAATACCGAAAAAAATAGTAAAAAATTCAAAAAATAAAAATACCTCTAATTCCGGCATTATTATCAGCCAAAACGGGATGAGATAGGCCAAAACAGAGAATAAAAAATTTTAGTCCTGAATTCCGTTCATACTCGACCCGGGCAATAAAATTCCGAAAAAAATAGTAATAAAATTCAAAAAATTATTAAACCCATTTTCGGCATTATTTTTACCCAAAACGGGATGAGTTAGGCTGAAAAAGGGAAGAAAAAACTTTAGTCCCGAATTCCGTTCATACTCGAGCTGGGAAAGACAATTCCGATAAAGACAGTAAAAAAAATTCAAAAAATTATAAAACCTCTTCCCTGCGTTATTTTTAGCCAAAACGGTATGAGATAGGCCGAAAAAGAGTGAAAAAAATTTTAGTCCCGAATTCCGTTCATACTTGACTCGGGCAAGAAAATTCCGAAAAATATAGTAAAAAAATTCAAAAAATTATAAAACCTCTTTTTGGCATTATTTTTAGCAAAAACGGGATGAGGTAGGCCGAAACAGAGAAAAAAAAATTATAGTCCCGAATTCCGTTCATACTAGACCCGGGCAAGAAAATTATGAAAAATATAGTAAAAAAATTCAAAAAATTATAAAACCTCTTTTTGGCATTAGTTGTACCAAAAACGGGATGAGATAGGCCGAAAATGAGAAAACAAAATTTTAGTCCCGAATTCCGTTCATAATTGACCCAGGCAAGAATATTCCGAAAAAAATAGTTAAAAAATTGAAAAAATTATAAAACCTCTTCCCGGCATTTTTTTTAGCCAAAATGGTCTGAGATAGGCCTAAAAAGAGGGAAAAAAAATTTTAATTCCAAATTCCGTTCATACTCGACTCTGGCAAGAAAATTCTGAAAAAAATAGTAAGAAAATTCAAAAAATTAAAATACCTCTTTCCGGCATTATTTTTTGCCAGAACGGGATGAGATTGGCCGAAACAGAGAAAAAAAAAATTTAGTCCCGAATTCCGTTCAAACTCGACCCGGGCAAGAAAATTCCGAAAAATATAGTAAAAACATTCAAAAAATTATAAAACCTCTTCCCTGCATTATTTTTAGCCAAAACGGTATGAGATAGGCCGAAAAAGAGTGAAAAAAATTTTAGTCCCGAATTCCGTTCATACTCGACTCGGGCCAGAATATTCCGAAAAAAATAGTAAGAAAATTCAAAAAATTATAAAAACTCCTCCTGGCATTATTTTTAGCCAAAACGGTATGAGATAGACCGAAAAAGAGAGAAAAAAATTTTAATTCCAAATTCCGTTCATACTCGACTCGGGCAAGAAAATTCTTGAAAAAAATAGTAAAAGAAATTCATAAAAATTAAGATACCTCTTATCCGGCATTATTTTTGCCAGAACGGGATGAGATAGGCCGAAACAATGAAAAAAGAAACATTTTAGTCCCGAATATCCGTTCATTACTCGCCCCGATGCAAGAAAATTCCGAAAAATCTATAGTAAAAAAATTCAAAAAATTATAAACTCTCCCCGGTTCATTATTTTTAGACCAAAACGGGGTGAGATTGACCGAACAGAGAAAAAAAAAAATTAAAGTCCGAATTCCGTCAATTACTTGGGTCCCGGGCAAGGAAAATTCTGAGAAAAAATAGTAAAAAAATTCAAAAAATTAAAATACCTCTTTCCGGCATTATTTTTTGCCAGAACGGGATGAGATAGGCCGAAACAGAGAAAAAAAAATTGAAGTCCCGAATTCTGTTCATACTCGACCCGGGCAAGAAAATTCCGAAAAATATAGTAAAAAAATTCAAAAAATTATAAAACCTTTTTTTGGCATTATTTTTAGCAAAAACGGGATGAGATAGGCCGAAAAAGAGAAAACAAAATTTTAGTCTCGAATTCCGTTCATAATCGACCCAGGCAAGAAAATTCCGAAAAAAATAGTAAAAAAATTCAAAAAATTAAAATAACACTGTCTGGCTTTATTTTTAGCCAAAACGGGGTGAGATAGACCGAAACAAAGAAAAAAAAATTAAAGTCCCGAATTCCGTTCATACTTGTCCCGGGCAAGAAAATTCTGAAAAAAATAGTAAAAAAATTCAAAAAATTAAAATACCTCTTTCCGGCATTATTTTTTGCCAGAACGGAATGAGATAGGCCGAAACAGAGAGAAAAAAATTTTAGTCCCGAATTCCGTTCATACTCGACCCGGGCAAGAAAATTCCGAAAAATATAGTAAAAAAATTCAAATATTTATAAAACCTCTTTTTGGCATTATTTTTAGCAAAAACGGGATGAGATAGGCCGAAAAAGAGAAACCAAAATTTTAGTCCCGAATTCCGTTCATAATCGACCCAGTCAAGAAAATTCCGAAAAAAATAGTTAAAAAATTCGAAAAATTATAAAACCTCTTCCCGGCATTATTTTTAGTGAAAACGGGATGAGATAGGCCGAGAAAGTGAAAACAAAATTTATACCCGAATTCAATTCATAATCGACACTGGCAAGAAAATTCCGAAAAAAAATAGTAAAAAAATTCAAAAAATTAAAATAACACTGTCTGGCATTATTTTTAGCCAAAACGGGATGAGATCGGCCGAAAAAGAGTGAATAAAATTTTAGTCCCGAAATCCGTTCATACTCGACCCGGGAAAGAAAATTCCGAAAAAAATAGTAAAAAAATTCAAAAAATTATAAAACCTCTTCCCAGCATTATTTTTAGCCAAAATGGGATGAGATAGGCCGGAAAAGAGAAAAAAAAATTTGTCCTGAATTCCGTTCATACTCGACCCGGGCAAGAAAATTCCGAAAAAAATAGTAAAAAATTCAAAAAATAAAAATACCTCTTTCCTGCATTATTTCTAGCCAAAACGGGATGAGATAGGCAAAAACAGAGAAACAAAAGCTTTAGTCCCGAATTCCGTTCATACTCTACCCGGGCAAGAAAATTCCGAAAAAAATAGTAATAAAATTCAAAAAATTATAAAACCTCTTTTCGTCAATATTTTTAGCCAAAATGGGATGAGTTAGGCTGAAAAAGGGAAGAAAAAACTTTAGTCCCGAATTCCGTTCATACTCGAGCTGGGAAAGACAATTCCGATAAAGACAGTAAAAAAAATTCAAAAAATTATAAAACCTCTTCCCTGCGTTATTTTTAGCCAAAACGGTATGAGATAGGCCGAAAAAGAGTGAAAAAAATTTTAGTCCCGAATTCCGTTCATACTTGACTCGGGCAAGAAAATTCCGAAAAATATAGTAAAAAAATTCAAAAAATTATAAAACCTCTTTTTGGCATTATTTTTAGCAAAAACGGGATGAGATAGGCCGAAACAGAGAAAAAAAAATTATAGTCCCGAATTCCGTTCATACTAGACCCGGGCAAGAAAATTATGAAAAATATAGTAAAAAAATTCAAAAAATTATAAAACCTCTTCCCGGCATTTTTTTTAGCCAAAATGGTATGAGATAGGCCTAAAAAGAGGGAAAAAAAATTTTAATTCCAAATTCCGTTCATACTCGACTCTGGCAAGAAAATTCTGAAAAAAATAGTAAGAAAATTCAAAAAATTAAAATACCTCTTTCCGGCATTATTTTTTGCCAGAACGGGATGAGATTGGCCGAAACAGAGAAAAAAAAAATTTAGTCCCGAATTCCGTTCAAACTCGACCCGGGCAAGAAAATTCCGAAAAATATAGTAAAAACATTCAAAAAATTATAAAACCTCTTCCCTGCATTATTTTTAGCCAAAACGGTATGAGATAGGCCGAAAAAGAGTGAAAAAAATTTTAGTCCCGAATTCCGTTCATACTCGACTCGGGCCAGAATATTCCGAAAAAAATAGTAAGAAAATTCAAAAAATTATAAAAACTCCTCCCGGCATTATTTTTAGCCAAAACGGTATGAGATAGACCGAAAAAGAGAGAAAAAAATTTTAATTCCAAATTCCGTTCATACTCGACTCGGTCAAGAAAATTCTGAAAACAATAGTAAAAAAATTCAAAAAATTAAAATACCTCTTTCCGGCATTATTTTTTGCCAGAACGGGATGAGATAGGCTGAAACAGAGAAAAAAAATTTTAGTCCCGAATTCCGTTCATACTCGACCTGGGCAAGAAACTTCCGAAAAATATAGTAAAAAAATTCAAAAAATTATAAAACCTCTTTTTGGCATTAGTTTTACCAAAAACGGGATGAGATAGGCCGAAAATGAGAAAACAAAATTTTAGTCCCGAATTCCGTTCATAATTGACCCAGGCAAGAATATTCCGAAAAAAATAGTTAAAAAATTGAAAAAATTATAAAACCTCTTCCCGGCATTATTTTTAGCGAAAACGGGATGAGGTAGGCCGAGAAAGTGAAAACAAAATTTTATTCCCGAATTCCATTCAAAATCGACACTGGCAAGAAAATTCTGAAAAAAATAGTAAAAAAATTCAAAAAATTAAAATAACACTTTCGGGCATTATTTTTAGCCAAAACGGGATGTTATCGGCCGAAAAAGAGTGAAAAAAATTTTAGTCCCGAATTCCGTTCATACTCGACCCGGGAAAGAAAATTCCGAAAAAAATAGTAAAAAAATTCAAAAAATTATAAAACCTCTTCCCAGCATTATTTTTAGCCAAAATGGGATGAGATAGGCCGGAAAAGAGAAAAAAAATTTTGTCCCGAATTCCGTTCATACTTGACCCGGGCAAGAAAATTTCGAAAAAAATAGTAAAAAAATTCAAAAAATTAAAATACCTCTTTCTGGTATTATTTTTAGCCAAAACGGGATGAGATAGGCCGTAAAAGAGAAAAAAATTTAGTCCCCAATTCCGTTCATACTCGACCCGGGCAAGAAAATACCGAAAAAAATAGTAAAAAATTCAAAAAATAAAAATACCTCTAATTCCGGCATTATTATCAGCCAAAACGGGATGAGATAGGCCAAAACAGAGAATAAAAAATTTTAGTCCTGAATTCCGTTCATACTCGACCCGGGCAAGAAAATTCCGAAAAAAATAGTAATAAAATTCAAAAAATTATTAAACCCCGTTTCGGCATTATTTTTAGCCAAAATGGGATGAGTTAGGCTGAAAAAGGGAAGAAAAAACTTTAGTCCCGAATTCCGTTCATACTCGAGCTGGGAAAGACAATTCCGATAAAGACAATAAAAAAAATTCAAAAAATTATAAAACCTCTTCCCTGCGTTATTTTTAGCCAAAACGGTATGAGATAGGCCGAAAAAGAGTGAAAAAAATTTTAGTCCCGAATTCCGTTCATACTCGACTCGGGCAAGAAAATTCCGAAAAAAATTAAGTAAAGAAATTCAAAAAATTATAAAAACTCTCCCTTGGCATTATTTTTAGCCAAAACGGGATGAGATAGGCCAAAAAAGAGAGAAAAAAATTTTAGTCCCGTAATTTCCGTTCATACTCAGTCCAGGGAAAGGAAAATTCTGAAAAAAAATAGTAAAAAATTCAAAAATTAATAAAAACCTCTTCCGTGGTATTATTTAAGCCAAAACGGGGTGAGGATTAGACCGAAACCCAAAGACAAAAAAAATTAGTCCACCCGAATTCGTTCATAACTTGTCCCGCCGGCAAGAAAATTCCGAAAAATAAAGTAAAAAAATTCAAAAAATTATAAAACCTCTTTTTGGCATTATTTTTAGCAAAAACGGGATGAGATAGGCCGAAACAGAGAAAAAAAAATTATAGTCCCGAATTCCGTTCAAACTCGATCCGGGAAAGAAAATTCCGAAAAATATAGTGAAAAAATTCAAAAAATTATAAAACCTTTTTTTGGCATTATTTTTAGCAAAAACGGGATGAGATAGGCCGAAAAAGAGAAAACAAAATTTTAGTCTCGAATTCCGTTCATAATCGACCCAGGCAACAAAATTCCGAAAAAAATAGTAAAAAAATTCAAAAAATTAAAATAACACTGTCTGGCATTATTTTTAGCCAAAACGGGATGAGATCGGCAGAAAAAGAGTGAAAAAATTTTAGTCCCGAATCCCGTTCATACTCGACTCGGGCAAGAAAATTCCGAAAAAAATAGTAATAAAATTCAAAAAATTATAAAACCTCTTCCCGGTATTATTTTTATCCATAACGGTATGAGATAGGCCGAAAAAGCGAGAAAAAAATTTTAATTCCAAATTCCGTTCATACTCGACTCGGGCAAGAAAATTCTGAAAAAAATAGTAAAAAAATTCAAATACGTCTTTCCGGCATTATTTTTTGCCAGAACGGGATGAGATAGGCCGAAACAGAGAGAAAAAAATTTTAGTCCCGGATTCCGTTCATACTCGACCCGGGCAAGAAAATTCCGAAAAATATAGTAAAAAAATTCAAATATTTATAAAACCTCTTTTTGGCATTATTTTTAGCAAAAACGGGATGAGATAGGCCGAAAAAGAGAAACCAAAATTTTAGTCCCGAATTCCGTTCATAATCGACCCAGGCAAGAAAATTCCGAAAAAAATAGTTAAAAAATTCAAAAAATTATAAAACCTCTTCCTGGCATTATTTTTAGTGAAAACGGGATGAGATAGGGCGAGAAAGTGAAAACAAAATTTATACTCGAATTCCATTCATAATCGACACTGGCGAGAAAATTCCGAAAAAAAATAGTAAAAAAATTCAAAAAATTAAAATAACACTGTCTGGCATTATTTTTAGCCAAAACGGGATGAGATCGGCCGAAAAAGAGTGAATAAAATTTTAGTCCCGAATTCCGTTCATACTCGACCCGGGAAAGAAAATTCCGAAAAAAATAGTAAAAAAATTCAAAAAATTATAAAACCTCTTCCCAGCATTATTTTTAGCCAAAATGGGATGAGATAGGCCGGAAAAGAGAAAAAAAATTTTGTCCTGAATTCCGTTCATACTCGACCCGGGCAAGAAAATTCCGAAAAAAATAGTAAAAAAATTCAAAAAATAAAAATACCTCTTTCCGGCATTATTTTTAGCCAAAACGGGATTAGATAGGCAAAAACAGAGAAACAAAAGCTTTAGTCCCGAATTCCGTTCATACTCTACCCGGGCAAGAAAATTTCGAAAAAAATAGTAATAAAATTCAAAAAATTATAAAACCTCTTTTCGGCATTATTTTTAGCCAAAATGGGATGAGTTAGGCGGAAAAAGGGAAAAAAAAACTTTAGTCCCGAATTCCGTTCATACTCGAGCTGGGAAAGACAATTCCGATAAAGACAGTAAAAAAAATTCAAAAAATTATAAAACCTCTTCCCTGCGTTATTTTTAGCCAAAACGGTATGAGATAGGCCGAAAAAGAGTGAAAAAAATTTTAGTCCCGAATTCCGTTCATACTCGACTCGGGCAAGAAAATTCCGAAAAATATAGTAAAAAAATTCAAAAAATTATAAAACCTCTTTTTGGCATTATTTTTAGCAAAAAATCGGGATGAGATAGGCCGAAACAGAGAAAAAAAAATTATAGTTCACCGAATTCCGTTCATACTAGACCCGGGCAAGGAAAATTATGAAAATTTAGTAAAAAGAATTCAAAAAATTATAAAACCTCTCCCGGCATTTTAGCCCCAAAACGTATGAGATAGGAAAAAAAGGAGAGAAAAAAATTTTTAATTCCAAATTTCCGTTCATACTCGACTCGGGCAAGAAAAAATTCTGAAAAAAATAGTAAGAAAATAAAAAAAATTAAAATACCCTCTTTCCGGCCATTAATTTTTTGCCAGAACGGGATGAGATAGGCCGAAACAGAGAAAAAAAAAAATTTTAGTTCCCGAATTCCTCATACTGCGGACCCGGGGAAAGGAAAATCCGAAAAAAAATTTAGTAAAAAAAATTCAAAAAATTTATAAAACCCTCTTCCTAGCATTATTTTTGCCCAAAATGGGATTGATATAGGCCGGGAAAAAGAGAAAAAAAATTTTGTCCCAAACTCTCGTTCGTACTCGACCCGGGCAAAGAAAATTTCGAAAAAAATAGTAAAAAAATTCAAAAAATTAAAATACCTCTTTCTGGCATTATTTTTAGCCAAAACGGGATGAGATAGGCCGTAAAAGAGAAAAAAAATTCAGTCCCGAATTCCGTTCATACTCGACCCGGGCAAGAAAATAACGAAAAAAATAGTAAAAAATTCAAAAAATAAAAATACCTCTAATTCCGGCATTATTATCAGCCAAAACGGGATGAGATAGGCCAAAACAGAGAATAAAAAATTTTAGTCCTGAATTCCGTTCATACTCGACCCGGGCAAGAAAATTCCGAAAAAAATAGTAATAAAATTCAAAAAATTATTAAACCCCTTTTCGGCATTATTTTTACCCAAAACGGGATGAGTTAGGCTGAAAAAGGGAAGAAAAAACTTTAGTCCCGAATTCCGTTCATACTCGAGCTGGGAAAGACAATTCCGATAAAGTTAGTAAAAAAAATTCAAAAAATTATAAAACCCCTTTCCGGCATTATTTATAACCAAAACGGGATGAGATAGGTCGAAAAAGAGAAAAAAAATTTTAGTCCCGAATTCCGTTCATACTCGACTCGGGCAAGAAAATTCCGAAAAAAATAGTAAAGAAATTCAAAAAATTATAAAACCTCTTCCCGGCATTATTTTTAGCCAAAACGGGATGAGATAGGCCAAAAAAGAGAGAAAAAAATTTTAGTCCCGAATTCCGTTCATACTCGATCCAGGGAAGAAAATTCCGAAAAAAATAGTAAAAAAATTCAAAAAATTATAAAACCTCTTCCCGGTATTATTTTTAGCCAAAACGGGGTGAGATAGACCGAAACAAAGAAAAAAAAATTAAAGTCCCGAATTCCGTTCATACTTGTCCCGGGCAAGAAAATTCTGAAAAAAATAGTAAAAAAATTCAAAAAATTAAAATACCTCTTTCCGGCATTATTTTTTTCCAGAACGGGATGAGATAGGCCGAAACAGAGAAAAAAAAATTTAGTCCCGAATTCCGTTCAAACTCGACCCGGGAAAGAAAATTCCGAAAAATATAGTAAAAAAATTCAAAAAATTATAAAACCTTTTTTTGGCATTATTTTTAGCAAAAACGGGATGAGATAGGCCGAAAAAGAGAAAACAAAATTTTAGTCTCGAATTCCGTTCATAATCGACCCAGGCAAGAAAATTCCGAAAAAAATAGTAAAAAAATTCAAAAAATTAAAATAACACTGTCTGGCATTATTTTTAGCCAAAACGGGATGAGATCGGCCGAAAAAGAGTGAAAAAATTTTAGTCCCGAATCCCGTTCATACTCGACTCGGGAAAGAAAATTCCGAAAAAAATAGTAATAAAATTCAAAAAATTATAAAACCTCTTCCCGGCATTATTTTTATCCATAACGGTATGAGATAGGCCGAAAAAGCGAGAAAAAAATTTGAATTCCAAATTCCGTTCATACTCGACTCGGGCAAGAAAATTCTGAAAAAAATAGTAAAAAAATTCAAAAAATTAAAATACCTCTTTCCGGCATTATTTTTTGCCAGAACGGGATGAGATAGGCCGAAACAGAGAGAAAAAAATTTTAGTCCCGAATTCCGTTCATACTCGACCCGGGCAAGAAAATTCCGAAAAATATAGTAAAAAAATTCAAATATTTATAAAACCTCTTTTTGGCATTATTTTTACCAAAAACGGGATGAGATAGGCCGAAAAAGAGAAACCAAAATTTTAGTCCCGAATTCCGTTCATAATCGACCCAGGCAAGAAAATTCCGAAAAAAATAGTTAAAAAATTCAAAAAATTATAAAACCTCTTCCCGGCATTATTTTTAGTGAAAACGGGATGAGATAGGCCGAGAAAGTGAAAACAAAATTTATACCCGAATTACATTCATAATCGACACTGGCAAGAAAATTCCGAAAAAAAATAGTAAAAAAATTCAAAAAATTAAAATAACACTGTCTGGCATTATTTTTAGCCAAAACGGGATGAGATCGGCCGAAAAAGAGTGAATAAAATTTTAGTCTCGAATTCCGTTCATACTCGACCCGGGAAAGAAAATTCCGAAAAAAATAGTAAAAAAATTCAAAAAATTATAAAACCTCTTCCCAGCATTATTTATAGCCAAAATGGGATGAGATAGACCGGAAAAGAGAAAAAAAATTTTGTCCTGAATTCCGTTCATACTCGACCCGGGCAAGAAAATTCCGAAAAAAATAGTAAAAAAATTCAAAAAATAAAAATACCTCTTTCCGGAATTATTTTTAGCCAAAACGGGATGAGATAGGCAAAAACAGAGAAACAAAAGCTTTAGTCCCGAATTCCGTTCATACTCTACCCGGGCAAGAAAATTCCGAAAAAAATAGTAATAAAATTCAAAAAATTATAAAACCTCTTTTCGGCATTATTTTTAGCCAAAATGGGATGAGTTAGGCTGAAAAAAGGAAGAAAAAATTTAGTCCCGAATTCCGTTCATACTCGAGCTGGGCACAATTCCGATAAAGACAGTAAAAAAAATTCAAAAAATTATAAAACCTCTTCCCTGCGTTATTTTTAGCCAAAACGGTATGAGATAGGCCGAAAAAGAGTGAAAAAAATTTTAGTCCCGAATTCCGTTCATACTCGACTCGGGCAACAAAATTCCGAAAAATATAGTAAAAAAATTCAAAAAATTATAAAACCTCTTTTTGGCATTATTTATAGCAAAAACGGGATGAGATAGGCTGAAACAGAGAAAAAAAAATTATAGTCCCGAATTCCGTTCATACTAGACCCGGGCAAGAAAATTATGAAAAATATAGTAAAAGAATTCAAAAAATTATAAAACCTCTTCCCGGCATTTTTTTTAGCCAAAACGGTATGAGATAGGCCGAAAAAGAGAGAAAAAAAATTTTAATTCCAAATTCCGTTCATACTCGACTCGGGCAAGAAAATTCTGAAAAAAATAGTAAGAAAATAAAAAAAATTAAAATACCTCTTTCCGGCATTATTTTTTGCCAGAACGGGATGAGATAGACCGAAACAGAGAAAAAAAAAATTTAGTCCCGAATTCCGTTCAAACTCGACCCGGGCAAGAAAATTCCGAAAAATATAGTAAAAACATTCAAAAAATTATAAAAGCTCTTCCCTGCATTATTTTTAGCCAAAACGGTATGAGATAGGCCGAAAAAGAGTGAAAAAAATTTTAGTCCCGAATTCCGTTCATACTCGACTCGGGCCAGAATATTCCGAAAAAAATAGTAAGAAAATTCAAAAAATTATAAAAACTCCTCCTGGCATTATTTTTAGCCAAAACGGTATGAGATAGACCGAAAAAGAGAGAAAAAAATTTTAATTCCAAATTCCGTTCATACTCGACTCGGTCAAGAAAATTCTGAAAAAAATAGTAAAAAAATTCAAAAAATTAAAATACCTCTTTCCGGCATTATTTTTTGCCAGAACGGGATGAGATAGGCTGAAACAGAGAAAAAAAAATTTTAGTCCCGAATTCCGTTCATACTCGACCCGGGCAAGAAACTTCCGAAAAATATAGTAAAAAAATTCAAAAAATTATAAAACCTCTTTTTGGCATTAGTTTTACCAAAAACGGGATGAGATAGGCCGAAAATGAGAAAACAAAATTTTAGTCCCGAATTCCGTTCATAATTGACCCAGGCAAGAATATTCCGAAAAAAATAGTTAAAAAAATTGAAAAAATTATAAAACCTCTTCCCGGCATTATTTTTAGCGAAAACGGGATGAGGTAGGCCGAGAAAGTGAAAACAAAATTTTATTCCCGAATTCCATTCAAAATCGACACTGGCAAGAAAATTCTGAAAAAAATAGTAAAAAAATTCAAAAAATTAAAATAACACTTTCTGGCATTATTTTTAGCCAAAAGGGGATGTTATCGGCCGAAAAAGAGTGAAAAAAATTTTAGTCCCGAATTCCGTTCATACTCGACCCGGGAAAGAAAATTCCGAAAAAAATAGTAAAAAAATTCAAAAAATTATAAAACCTCTTCCCAGCATTATTTTTAGCCAAAATGGGATGAGATAGGCCGGAAAAGAGAAAAAAAATTTTGTCCCGAATTCCGTTCATACTTGACCCGGGCAAGAAAATTTCGAAAAAAATAGTAAAAAAATTCAAAAAATTAAAATACCTCTTTCTGGTATTATTTTTAGCCAAAACGGGATGAGATAGGCCGTAAAAGAGAAAAAAATTTAGTCCCCAATTCCGTTCATACTCGACCCGGGCAAGAAAATACCGAAAAAAATAGTAAAAAATTCAAAAAATAAAAATACCTCTAATTCCGGCATTATTATCAGCCAAAACGGGATGAGATAGGCCAAAACAGAGAATAAAAAATTTTAGTCCTGAATTCCGTTCATACTCGACCCGGGCAAGAAAATTCCGAAAAAAATAGTAATAAAATTCAAAAAATTATTAAACCCCTTTTCGGCATTATTTTTTCCCAAAACGGGATGAGTTAGGCTGAAAAAGGGAAGAAAAAACTTTAGTCCCGAATTCCGTTCATACTCGAGCTGGGAAAGACAATTCCGATAAAGTTAGTAAAAAAAATTCAAAAAATTATAAAACCCCTTTCCGGCATTATTTATAACCAAAACGGGATGAGATAGGTCGAAAAAGAGAAAAAAAAATTTTAGTCCCGAATTCCGTTCATACTCGACTCGGGCAAGAAAATTCCGAAAAAAATAGTAAAGAAATTCAAAAAATTATAAAACCTCTTCCCGGCAATATTTTTAGCCAAAACGGGATGAGATAGGCCAAAAAAGAGAGAAAAAAATTTTAGTCCCGAATTCCGTTCATACTCGATCCAGGGAAGAAAATTCCGAAAAAAATAGTAAAAAAATTCAAAAAATTATAAAACCTCTTCCCGGTATTATTTTTAGCCAAAACGGGGTGAGATAGACCGAAACAAAGAAAAAAAAATTAAAGTCCCGAATTCCGTTCATACTTGTCCCGGGCAAGAAAATTCTGAAAAAAATAGTAAAAAAATTCAAAAAATTAAAATACCCCTTTCCGGCATTATTTTTTTCCAGAACGGGATGAAATAGGCCGAAACAGAGAAAAAAAAATTTAGTCCCGAATTCCGTTCAAACTCGACCCGGGAAAGAAAATTCCGAAAAATATAGTGAAAAAATTCAAAAAATTATAAAACCTTTTTTTGGCATTATTTTTAGCAAAAACGGGATGAGATAGGCCGAAAAAGAGAAAACAAAATTTTAGTCTCGAATTCCGTTCATAATCGACCCAGGCAAGAAAATTCCGAAAAAAATAGTAAAAAAATTCAAAAAATTAAAATAACACTGTCTGGCATTATTTTTAGCCAAAACGGGATGAGATCGGCCGAAAAAGAGTGAAAAAATTTTAGTCCCGAATCCCGTTCATACTCGACTCGGGCAAGAAAATTCCGAAAAAAATAGTAATAAAATTCAAAAAATTATAAAACCTCTTCCCGGCATTATTTTTATCCATAACGGTATGAGATAGGCCGAAAAAGCGAGAAAAAAATTTTAATTCCAAATTCCGTTCATACTCGACTCGGGCAAGAAAATTCTGAAAAAAATAGTAAAAAAATTCAAAAAATTAAAATACCTCTTTCCGGCATTATTTTTTGCCAGAAGGGATGAGATAGGCCGAAACAGAGAGAAAAAAATTTTAGTCCCGAATTCCGTTCATACTCGACCCGGGCAAGAAAATTCCGAAAAATATAGTAAAAAAATTCAAAAAATTATAAAAACTCTTTTGGCATTATTTTTAGCGAAACGGGATGAGATAGGCCGAAAAGTGAAAATAAAATTTTATTCCCGAATTCCTTCATAATCGACCTGGCAAGAAAATTCCGAAAAAAATAGTAAAAAATTCAAAAAATTAAAAAACCTTTCTGGCCTTATTTTTAAAAACGGGATGAGATAGGCCGAAAAAGAGAAAACAAAATTTTAGTCCCGAATTCCGTTCATACTCGACCAGGACACTGGCAAGAAAATTCCGAAAAAAAATAGTAAAAAAATTCAAAAAATTAAAATAACACTGTCTGGCATTATTTTTAGCCAAAACGGGATGAGGTCGGCCGAAAAAGAGTGAATAAAATTTTAGTCCCGAATTCCGTTCATACTCGACCCGGGAAAGAAAATTCCGAAAAAAATTGTAAAAAAATTCAAAAAATTATAAAACGTCTTCCCAGCATTATTTTTAGCCAAAATGGGATGAGATAGGCCGGAAAAGAGAAAAAAAATTTTGTCCTGAATTCCGTTCATACTCGAGATGGGAAAGACAATTCCGATAAAGACAGTAAAAAAAATTCAAAAAATTATAAAACCTCTTCCCTGCGTTATTTTTAGCCAAAACGGTATGAGATAGGCCGAAAAAGAGTGAAAAAAATTTTAGTCCCGAATTCCGTTCATACTCGACTCGGGCAAGAAAATTCCGAAAAATATAGTAAAAAAATTCAAAAAATTATAAAACCTCTTTTTGGCATTATTTTTAGCAAAAACGGGATGAGATAGGCCGAAACAGAGAAAAAAAAATTATAGTCCCGAATTCCGTTCATACTAGACCCGGGCAAGAAAATTATGAAATATATAGTAAAAGAATTCAAAAAATTATAAAACCTCTTCCCGGCATTTTTTTTAGCCAAAACGGTATGAGATAGGCCGAAAAAGAGAGAAAAAAAATTTTAATTCCAAATTCCGTTCATACTCGACTCGGGCAAGAAAATTCTGAAAAAAATAGTAAGAAAATAAAAAAAATTAAAATACCTCTTTCCGGCATTATTTTTTGCCAGAACGGGATGAGATAGACCGAAACAGAGAAAAAAAAAATTTAGTCCCGAATTCCGTTCAAACTCGACCCGGGCAAGAAAATTCCGAAAAATATAGTAAAAACATTCAAAAAATTATAAAAGCTCTTCCCTGCATTATTTTTAGCCAAAACGGTATGAGATAGGCCGAAAAAGAGTGAAAAAAATTTTAGTCCCGAATTCCGTTCATACTCGACTCGGGCCAGAATATTCCGAAAAAAATAGTAAGAAAATTCAAAAAATTATAAAAACTCCTCCTGGCATTATTTTTAGCCAAAACGGTATGAGATAGACCGAAAAAGAGAGAAAAAAATTTTAATTCCAAATTCCGTTCATACTCGACTCGGTCAAGAAAATTCTGAAAAAAATAGTAAAAAAATTCAAAAAATTAAAATACCTCTTTCCGGCATTATTTTTTGCCAGAACGGGATGAGATAGGCTGAAACAGAGAAAAAAAAATTTTAGTCCCGAATTCCGTTCATACTCGACCCGGGCAAGAAACTTCCGAAAAATATAGTAAAAAAATTCAAAAAATTATAAAACCTCTTTTTGGCATTAGTTTTACCAAAAACGGGATGAGATAGGCCGAAAATGAGAAAACAAAATTTTAGTCCCGAATTCCGTTCATAATTGACCCAGGCAAGAATATTCCGAAAAAAATAGTTAAAAAATTGAAAAAATTATAAAACCTCTTCCCGGCATTATTTTTAGCGAAAACGGGATGAGGTAGGCCGAGAAAGTGAAAACAAAATTTTATTCCCGAATTCCATTCAAAATCGACACTGGCAAGAAAATTCTGAAAAAAATAGTAAAAAAATTCAAAAAATTAAAATAACACTTTCTGGCATTATTTTTAGCCAAAACGGGATGTTATCGGCCGAAAAAGAGTGAAAAAAATTTTTGTCCCGAATTCCGTTCATACTCGACCCGGGAAAGAAAATTCCGAAAAAAATAGTAAAAAAATTCAAAAAATTATAAAACCTCTTCCCAGCATTATTTTTAGCCAAAATGGGATGAGATAGGCCGGAAAAGAGAAAAAAAATTTTGTCCCGAATTCCGTTCATACTTCGACCCGGGCAAGAAAATTTCGAAAAAAATAGTAAAAAAATTCAAAAAATTAAAATACCTCTTTCTGGCATTATTTTTAGCCAAAACGGGATGAGATAGGCCGTAAAAGAGAAAAAAAATTTAGTCCCGAATTCCGTTCATACTCGACCCGGGCAAGAAAATACCGAAAAAAATAGTAAAAAATTCAAAAAATAAAAATACCTCTAATTCCGGCATTATTATCAGCCAAAACGGGATGAGATAGGCCAAAACAGAGAATAAAAAATTTTAGTCCTGAATTCCGTTCATACTCGACCCGGGCAAGAAAATTCCGAAAAAAATAGTAATAAAATTCAAAAAATTATTAAACCCCTTTTCGGCATTATTTTTACCCAAAACGGGATGAGTTAGGCTGAAAAAGGGAAGAAAAAACTTTAGTCCCGAATTCCGTTCATACTCGAGCTGGGAAAGACAATTCCGATAAAGTTAGTAAAAAAAATTCAAAAAATTATAAAACCCCTTTCCGGCATTATTTATAACCAAAACGGGATGAGATAGGTCGAAAAAGAGAAAAAAAAATTTTAGTCCCGAATTCCGTTCATACTCGACTCGGGCAAGAAAATTCCGAAAAAAATAGTAAAGAAATTCAAAAAATTATAAAACCTCTTCCCGGCATTATTTTTAGCCAAAACGGGATGAGATAGGCCAAAAAAGAGAGAAAAAAATTTTAGTCCCGAATTCCGTTCATACTCGATCCAGGGAAGAAAATTCCGAAAAAAATAGTAAAAAAATTCAAAAAATTATAAAACCTCTTCCCGGTATTATTTTTAGCCAAAACGGGGTGAGATAGACCGAAACAAAGAAAAAAAAATTAAAGTCCCGAATTCCGTTCATACTTGTCCCGGGCAAGAAAATTCTGAAAAAAATAGTAAAAAAATTCAAAAAATTAAAATACCTCTTTCCGGCATTATTTTTTTCCAGAACGGGATGAGATAGGCCGAAACAGAGAAAAAAAAATTTAGTCCCGAATTCCGTTCAAACTCGACCCGGGAAAGAAAATTCCGAAAAATATAGTAAAAAAATTCAAAAAATTATAAAACCTTTTTTCGGCATTATTTTTAGCAAAAACGGGATGAGATAGGCCGAAAAAGAGAAAACAAAATTTTAGCCTCGAATTCCGTTCATAATCGACCCAGGCAAGAAAATTCCGAAAAAAATAGTAAAAAAATTCAAAAAATTAAAATAACACTGTCTGGCATTATTTTTAGCCAAAACGGGATGAGATCGGCCGAAAAAGAGTGAAAAAATTTTAGTCCCGAATCCCGTTCATACTCGACTCGGGCAAGAAAATTCCGAAAAAAATAGTAATAAAATTCAAAAAATTATAAAACCTCTTCCCGGCATTATTTTTATCCATAACGGTATGAGATAGGCCGAAAAAGCGAGAAAAAAATTTTAATTCCAAATTCCGTTCATACTCGACTCGGGCAAGAAAATTCTGAAAAAAATAGTAAAAAAATTCAAAAAATTAAAATACCTCTTTCCGGCATTATTTTTTGCCAGAACGGGATGAGATAGGCCGAAACAGAGAGAAAAAAATTTTAGTCCCGAATTCCGTTCATACTCGACCCGGGCAAGAAAATTCCGAAAAATATAGTAAAAAAATTCAAATATTTATAAAACCTCTTTTTGGCATTATTTTTAGCAAAAACGGGATGAGATAGGCCGAAAAAGAGAAACCAAAATTTTAGTCCCGAATTCCGTTCATAATCGACCCAGGCAAGAAAATTCCGAAAAAAATAGTTAAAAAATTCAAAAAATTATAAAACCTCTTCCCGGCATTATTTTTAGTGAAAACGGGATGAGATAGGCCGAGAAAGTGAAAACAAAATTTATACCTGAATTCCATTCATAATCGACACTGGCAAGAAAATTCCGAAAAAAAATAGTAAAAAAATTCAAAAAATTAAAATAACACTGTCTGGCATTATTTTTAGCCAAAACGGGATGAGATCGGCCGAAAAAGAGTGAATAAAATTTTAGTCCCGAATTCCGTTCATACTCGACCCGGGAAAGAAAATTCCGAAAAAAATAGTAAAAAAATTCAAAAAATTATAAAACGTCTTCCCAGCATTATTTTTAGCCAAAATGGGATGAGATAGGCCGGAAAAGAGAAAAAAAATTTTGTCCTGAATTCCGTTCATACTCGAGATGGGAAAGACAATTCCGATAAAGACAGTAAAAAAAATTCAAAAAATTATAAAACCTCTTCCCTGCGTTATTTTTAGCCAAAACGGTATGAGATAGGCCGAAAAAGAGTGAAAAAAATTTTAGTCCCGAATTCCGTTCATACTCGACTCGGGCAAGAAAATTCCGAAAAATATAGTAAAAAAATTCAAAAAATTATAAAACCTCTTTTTGGCATTATTTTTAGCAAAAAAGGGATGAGATAGGCCGAAACAGAGAAAAAAAAATTATAGTCCCGAATTCCGTTCATACTAGACCCGGGCAAGAAAATTATGAAAAATATAGTAAAAGAATTCAAAAAATTATAAAACCTCTTCCCGGCATTTTTTTTAGCCAAAACGGTATGAGATAGGCCGAAAAAGAGAGAAAAAAAATTTTAATTCCAAATTCCGTTCATACTCGACTCGGGCAAGAAAATTCTGAAAAAAATAGTAAGAAACTAAAAAAAATTAAAATACCTCTTTCCGGCATTATTTTTTGCCAGGACGGGATGAGATAGGCCGAAACAGAGAAAAAAAAAATTTAGTCCCGAATTCCGTTCAAACTCGACCCGAGCAAAAAAATTCCGAAAAATATAGTAAAAACATTCAAAAAATTATAAAACCTCTTCCCTGCATTATTTTTAGCCAAAACGGTATGAGTTAGGCCGAAAAAGAGTGAAAAAAATTTTAGTCCCGAATTCCGTTCATACTCGACTCGGGCCAGAATATTCCAAAAAAAATAGTAAGAAAATTCAAAAAATTATAAAAACTCTTCTCGGCAATATTTTTAGCCAAAACGGTATGAGATAGACCGAAAAAGAGAGAAAAAAATTTTAATTCCAAATTCCGTTCATACTCGACTCGGGCAAGAAAATTCTGAAAAAAATAGTAAAAAAATTCAAAAAATTGAAATACCTCGTTCCGGCATTATTTTTTGCCAGAACGGGATGAGATAGGCTGAAACAGAGAAAAAAAAATTTTAGTCCCGAATTCCGTTCATACTCGACCCGGGCAAGAAAATTCCGAAAAATATAGTAAAAAAATTCAAAAAATTATAAAACCTCTTTTTGGCATTTGTTTTACCAAAAACGGGATGAGATAGGCCGAAAATGAGAAAACAAAATTTTAGTCCCGAATTCCGTTCATAATTGACCCAGGCAAGAATATTCCGAAAAAAATAGTTAAAAAATTGAAAAAATTATAAAACCTCTTCCCGGCATTATTTTTAGCGAAAACGGGATGAGGTAGGCCGAGAAAGTGAAAACAAAATTTTATTCCCGAATTCCATTCAAAATCGACACTGGCAAGAAAATTCTGAAAAAAATAGTAAAAAAATTCAAAAAATTAAAATAACACTTTCTGGCATTATTTTTAGCCAAAAGGGGATGTTATCGGCCGAAAAAGAGTGAAAAAAATTTTTGTCCCGAATTCCGTTCATACTCGACCCGAGAAAGAAAATTCCGAAAAAAATAGTAAAAAAATTCAAAAAATTATAAAACCTCTTCCCAGCATTATTTATAGCCAAAGTGGGATGAGATAGGCCGGAAAAGAGAAAAAAAATTTTGTCCCGAATTCCGTTCATACTCGACCCGGGCAAGAAAATTTCGAAAAAAATAGTAAAAAAATTCAAAAAATTAAAATACCTCTTTCTGGCATTATTTTTAGCCAAAACGGGATGAGATAGGCCGTATAAGAGAAAAAAAATTTAGTCCCGAATTCCGTTCATACTTGACCCGGGCAAGAAAATACCGAAAAAAATAGTAAAAAATTCAAAAAATAAAAATACCTCTAATTCCGGCATTATTTTCAGCCAAAACGGGATGAGATAGGCCAAAATAGAGAATAAAAAATTTTAGTCCTGAATTCCGTTCATACTCGACCCGGGCAAGAAAATTCCGAAAAAAATAGTAATAAAATTCAAAAAATTATTAAACCCCTTTTCGGCATTATTTTTACCCAAAACGGGATGAGTTAGGCTGAAAAAGGGAAGAAAAAACTTTAGTCCCGAATTCCGTTCATACTCGACCCGGGCAAAAAAATTCCGAAAAATATAGTAAAAAAATTCAAATATTTATAAAACCTCTTTTTGGCATTATTTTTAGCAAAAACGGGATGAGATAGGCCGGAAAAGAGAAACCAAAATTTTAGTCCCGAATTCCGTTCATAATCGACCCAGGCAAGAAAATTCCGAAAAAAATAGTTAAAAAATTGAAAAAATTATAAAACCTCTTCCCGGCATTATTTTTAGTGAAAACGGGATGAGATAGGCCGAGAAAGTGAAAACAAAATTTATACCCGAATTCCATTCATAATCGACACTGGCAAGAAAATTCCGAAAAAAAATAGTAAAAAAATTCAAAAAATTAAAATAACACTGTCTGGCATTATTTTTAGCCAAAATGGGATGAGATCGGCCGAAAAAGTGTGAATAAAATTTTAGTCCCGAATTCCGTTCATACTCGACCCGGGAAAGAAAATTCCGAAAAAAATAGTAAAAAAATTCAAAAAATTATAAAACCTCTTCCCAGCATTATTTTTAGCCAAAATGGGATGAGATAGGCCGGAAAAGAGAAAAAAAATTTTGTCTTGAATTCCGTTCATACTCGACCCGGGCAAGAAAATTCCGAAAAAAATAGTAAAAAAATTCAAAAAATAAAAATACCTCTTTACGGCATTATTTTTAGCCAAAACGGGATGAGATAGGCAAAAACAGAGAAACAAAAGCTTTAGTCCCGAATTCCGTTCATACTCTACCCGGGCAAGAAAATTCCGAAAAAAATAGTAATAAAATTCAAAAAATTATAAAACCTCTTTTTGGCATTATTTTTAGCCAAAATGGGATGAGTTAGGCTGAAAAAGGGAAGAAAAAACTTTAGTCCCGAATTCCGTTCATACTCGAGCTGGGAAAGACAATTCCGATAAAGACAGTAAAAAAAATTCAAAAAATTATAAAACCTATTCCCTGCGTTATTTTTAGCCAAAACGGTATGAGATAGGCCGAAAAAGAGTGAAAAAAATTTTAGTCCCGAATTCCGTTCATACTCGTCTCGGGCAAGAAAATTCCGAAAAATATAGTAAAAAAATTCAAAAAATTATAAAACCTCTTTTTGGCATTATTTTTACCCAAAACGGGATGAGTTAGGCTGAAAAAGGGAAGAAAAAACTTTAGTCCCGAATTCCGTTCATACTCGAGCTGGGAAAGACAATTCCGATAAAGTTAGTAAAAAAAATTCAAAAAATTATAAAACCCCTTTCCGGCATTATTTATAACCAAAACGGGATGAGATAGGTTGAAAAAGAGAAAAAAAAAATTTTAGTCCCGAATTCCGTTCATACTCGACTCGGACAAGAAAATTCGGAAAAAAATAGTAAAGAAATTCAAAAAATTATAAAACCTCTTCCCGGCATTATTTTTAGCCAAAACGGGATGAGATAGGCCAAAAAAGAGAGAAAAAAATTTTAGTCCCGAATTCCGTTCATACTCGATCCAGGGAAGAAAATTCCGAAAAAAATAGTAAAAAAATTAAAAACATTATAAAACCTCTTCCCGGTATTATTTTTAGCCAAAACGGGGTGAGATAGACCGAAACAAAGAAAAAAAAATTAAAGTCCCGAATTCTTTTCATACTTGTCCCGGGCAAGAAAATTCTGAAAAAAATAGTAAAAAAATTCAAAAAATTAAAATACCTCTTTCTGGCATTATTTTTTTCCAGAACGGGATGAGATAGGCCGAAACAGAGAAAAAAATTTAGTCCCGAATTCCGTTCAAACTCGACCCGGGAACGAAAATTCCGAAAAATATAGTAAAAAAATTCAAAAAATTATAAAACCTTTTTTTGGCATTATTTTTAGCAAAAACGGGATGAGATAGGCCGAAAAAGAGAAAACAAAATTTTAGTCTCGAATTCCGTTCATAATCGACCCAGGCAAGAAAATTCCGAAAAAAATGGTAAAAAAATTCAAAAAATTAAAATAACACTGTCTGGCATTATTTTTAGCCAAAACGGGATGAGATCGGCCGAAAAAGAGTGAAAAAAATTTTAGTCTCGAATTCCGTTCATACTCGACCCGAGAAAGAAAATTCCGAAAAAAATTGTAAAAAAATTAAAGAAATTATAAAACCTCTTCCCAGCATTATTTTTAGCCAAAATGGGATGAGATAGGCTGGAAAAGAGAAAAAAAATTTTGTCCCGAATTCCGTTCGTACTCGACCCGGGCAAGAAAATTCCGAAAAAAATAGTAAAAAAATTCAAAAAAAAAATTACCCTTCCGGAATTATTTTTTACCAAACACGGTATGAAGATAGGCCAAAAAAAGAGAAAAAAAATTAGTCCCGAATTCCGTCATACTTACCCGGGCAAGAAAATTCTCGATAAAATAGTAAAAAAATTCAAAAAATTTAAATACCTCTTTCTGGCATTATTTTTAGCCAAAACGGGATGAGATAGGCCAAAACAGAGAAAAAAAAATTTTAGTCCTGAATTCCGTTCATACTCGACCCGGGCAAGAAAATTCCGAAAAAAATAGTAATAAAATTCAAAAAATTATAAAACCTCTTTTCGGCATTATTTTTAGCCAAAATGGGAAGAGTTAGGCTGAGAAAGGGAAGAAAAAACTTTAGTCCCGAATTCCGTTCATACTCGAGCTGGGAAAGACAATTCCGTTAAAGTTAGTAAAAAAAATTCAAAAAATCACAAAACCTCTTCCCTGCATTATTTTTAGCCAAAACGGTATGAGATAGGCCGAAAAAGAGTGAAAAACATTTTAGTCCCGAATTCCGTTCATACTCGACTCGGGCAAGAAAATTCCAAAAAATATAGTAAAAAAATTTCAAAAAATTATAAAACCTCTTCCCG
>NW_022155039.1:0-23819 GCF_001633185.2 Quercus lobata | reverse complement strand
CGGCCTATCTCATCCCGTTTTGGCTAAAATTAATGCCGTAAAGCGGTTTATTAATTTTTGAATTTTTTTGCTATTTTTTTTACAATTTTCTTGCCCGGGTCGAGTATGAACAGAATTCAGGACGAAAATTTATTTCTCGCTTTCTCGGCCTATTTCATCCCGATTTGGCTAAAATTAATGCCGGAAATAGATTTTTTAATTTTTTGAATTTTTATTCGGAATTTTCTTGCCTGAGTCCAGTATGAACAGAATTCGGGTCTAATTTTTCTTTTTTTTCGCTTCCTCGGCCTCTCTAAACCCATTTTGGATAGAAATAATCCCGGAATTAACTTTTTACATTTTTTGAATTTTTTTGCTATTTTTTTTGTGGAATTTTCTAGCTCGGGACGAGTGTGAACAGAATTCGGGACTAAAAGTTTTTTCTCTCTTTTTCAGCCAATCTCATCCCGTTTTGGCGAAAAATAATGCTAGAAAGAGGTTTTTGAATTTTTAGAATTTTTTTGCTATTTTCGTTTGGATTTTCTTCCCCTGGCCGTGTACGAACTGAATTCTGGCCTAAAAGATTTTTCTCCCTTTCTCGGCCTATCTCATCCCGTTTTAGCTAAAATTAATGCCGGAAAGCGGTTTATTAATTTTTGAATTTTTTTGCTATTTTTTTTATAATTTTCTTGCCCGGGTCGAGTATGAACAGAATTCGGGACGAAAATTTAATTCTCGCTTTCTCGGCCTATCTCATCCCGATTTGGCTAAAATTAATGCCGGAAAGAGAGTTTTTAATTTTTTCAATTTTTTTGCTACTTTTTTTGGAATTTTCATCCCCAGGCCGAGTACGAACGGAAGTCTGGACTAAAAGTTTTTTCTCCCTTTCTCGGCCTATCTTATCCCGTTTTGGCTAAAATTAATGCCGGAAAGCGGTTTATTAATTTTTGAATTTTTTTGCTATTTTTTTTAGAATTTTCTTGCCCGGGTCGAATATGAACAGAATTCAGGACGAAAATTTATTTCTCGCTTTCTCGGCCTATCTCATCCCGATTTGGCTAAAATTAATGTCGGAAATAGACTTTTTCATTTTTTGAATTTTTATTCGGAATTTTCTTGCCTGAGTCCAGTATGAACAGAATTCGTGACTAAATTTTTTTTTTTTTTTTCGCTTTCTCGGCCTCGCTCAACCCATTTTGGATAGAAATAATCCCGGAATTAACTTTTTAAATTTTTTGAATTTTTTTGCTATTTTTTTTGGAATTTTCTAGCTCGGGACGAGTGTGAACAGAATTTGGGACTAAAAGTTTTTTCTCTCTTTTTCAGCCAATCTCATCCTGTTTTGGCGAAAAATAATGCTAGAAAGAGGTTTTTGAATTTTTAGAATTTTTTTGCTATTTTCGTTTGGAATTTTCTTCCCCTGGCCGTGTACGAACGGAATTCTGGACTAAAAGATTTTTCTCCCTTTCTCGGCCTATCTCATCCCGTTTTGGCTAAAATTACTGCCGGAAAGCGGTTTATTAATTTTAGAATTTTTTTGCTATTTTTTTTAGAATTTTCTTGCCCGGGTCGAGTATGAACAGAATTCAGGACGAAAATTTATTTCTCGCTTTCTCGGCCTATCTCATCCCCATTTGGCTAAAATTAATGCCGGAAATAGATTTTTTAATTTTTTAAATTTTTATTCGGAATTTTCTTGCCTGAGTCCAGTATGAATAGAATTCGGGACTAAATTTTATTTTTTTGGCTTTCTCGGCCTCTCTCAACCCATTTTGGATAGAAATAATCCCGGAATTAACTTTTTAAATTTTTTGAATTTTTTTGCTATTTTTTTTGGAATTTTCTAGCTCGGGACGAGTGCGAAAAGAATTCGGGACTAAAAGTTTTTTCTCACTTTTTCGGCCAATCTCATCTCGTTTTCGCCAAAAATAATGCCAGAAAGAGGTTTTTAATTTTTTGAATATTTTTGCTATTTTTTTCGAATTTTCTTCCCCAGGCCGAGTACGAACGGAATTCTGGACTAAAAGATTTTTCTCCCTTTCTCGGCCTATCTCATCCCGTTTTGGCTAAAATTAATGCCGGAAAGCGGTTTATTAATTTTTGAATTTTTTTGCTATTTTTTTTAGAATTTTCTTGCCCTGGTCGAGTATGAACAGAATTCAGGACGAAAATTTATTTCTCGCTTTCTCGGCCTAACTCATCCCGATTTGGCTAAAATTAATGCCGGAAATAGATTTTTTATTTTTTTGAATTTTTATTCGGAATTTTCTTCCCTGAGTCCAGTATAAACAGAATTTGGGACTAAATTTTTTTTTTTTCGCTTTCTCGGCCTCTCTCAACCCATTTTGGATAGAAATAATGGATTAACTTTTTACATTTTTTGAATTTTTTGCTATTTTTTTTTGGAATTCTTCTAGCTTTCGGGACGGTGTGAACAGAATTCCGGACTAAAGTTTTCTCTTTTTTCGCAATCTCATCCCGTTTTGGCGAAAAATATGCTAGAAAGAGGTTTTTTGTGAATTTTTTAGAATTTTTTGCTATTTGTTTGGAATTTTTCTTCCCTGGCGTTAAGAACGGAATTCTGGCCTAAAGATTTTCTCCCTTTTGGCCTATCTCATCCGTTTTGCTAAAATTAATGCCGGAAAGGTTATTAATTTTTGAATTTTTTTGCTATTCTTTTTATATTTTTCTTGCCGGGTCGAGTATGAACAGATTCGGGAACGATAATTCTCGTTTCTCGGCTTTCTTCATCCGATTTGGCTAAATTAATGCCGAAGGAGAGTTTTTAATTTTTTCAATTTTTTGTCTATTTTTTTGGAATTTTCTTCCCCAGGCCGAAGTACGAACGGAAGTCTGGATAAAGATTTTTCTCTCCCTTTCTCGGCCTTCCATCCCCGTTTTGGCTAAATAATGCGGAAGCGGTTTATTAATTTTTGAATTTTTTTGCTTTTTTTTAGATTTTCTTGCCCGGTTGAGTTGAACGAATTCAGGACGAAAATTATTTCTCGCTTTCTCGGCCTATCTCATCCCCATTTGGCTAAAATTAATGCCGGAAATAGATTTTTTAATTTTTTAAATTTTTATTCGGAATTTTCTTGCCTGAGTCCAGTATGAACAGAATTCGGGACTAAATTTTATTTTTTTGGCTTTCTCGGCCTCTCTCAACCCATTTTGGATAGAAATAATCCCGGAATTAACTTTTTAAATTTTTTGAATTTTTTTGCTATTTTTTTTGGAATTTTCTAGCTCTGGACGAGTGTGAACAGAATTCGGGACTAAAAGTTTTTTCTCTCTTTTTTGGCCAATCTCATCCTGTTTTGGAAAAAAATTATGCCAGAAAGTGGTTTTATAATTTTTTAAATTTTTTTGCTATTTTTTTTGGAATTCTCTACCCTAGGCCGAGTACGAACGGAATTCTGGACAAAAAGATTTTTCTCCCTTTCTCGGCCTATCTCATCCCGTTTTGGCTAAAATTAAAGCCGGAAAGCGGTTTACTAATTTTTTGTATTTTTTTGCTATTTTTTTCAGAATTTTCTTACCCGGGTCGAGTATGAACAGAATTCGGGACGAAAATTTATTTCTCGCTTTCTCGGCCTATCTCATCCCGATTTGGCTAAAATTAATGCCGGAAAGAGAGTTTTTAATTTTTTGAATTTTTTTCCTATTTTTTTTTGGAATTTTCTTCCCCAGGCCGAGTACGAACAGAATTCTGGACTAAAAGATTTTTCTCGCTTTCTCCGCCTATCTCATCCCATTTTGGCTAAAATTAATGCCGGAAAGAGGTTTATTAAATTTTTGAATTTTTTTGCTATTTTTTTTATAATTTTCTTGCCCGGGTCCTGTATGAACAGAATTCGGGACTAAAATTTTTTTTTTTTCTCATTCTCGGCCTCTCTCAACCCATTTTGGATAGAAATAATCCCGAAATTAACTTTTTAAATTTTTTAAATTTTTTTTCTATTTTTTTTGGAATTTTCTAGCTCGGGATGAGTGCGAACAGAATTCGGGACTAAAAGTTTTTTCTCACTTTTTCGGCCAATCTCATCCCGTTTTCGCCAAAAATAATGCCAGAAAGTGGTTTTTAATTTTTTGAATATTTTTGCTATTTTTTTCGAATTTTCTTCCCCAGGCCGAGTACGAACGGAATTCTGGACTAAAAGATTTTTCTCCCTTTCTCGGCCTATCTCATCCCGTTTTGGCTAAAATTAATGCCGGAAAGCGGTTTATTAATTTTTGAATTTATTTGCAATTTTTTTTAGAATTTTCTTGCCCGGGTCGAGTATGAACAGAATTCAGGACGAAAATTTATTTCTCGCTTTCTCGGCCTATCTCATCCCGATTTGGCTAAAATTAATGCCGGAAATAGATTTTTTCATTTTTTGAATTTTTATTCGAAATTTTCTTGCCTGAGTCCAGTATGAACAGAATTCGTGTCTAAATTTTTTTTTTTTTTCGCTTTCTCGACCTCTCTCAACCCATTTTGGATAGAAATAATCCCGGAATTAACTTTTTAAATTTTTTGAATTTTTTTGCTATTTTTTTTGGAATTTTCTAGCTCGGGACGAGTGTGAACAGAATTCGGGACTAAAATTTTTTTCTCTCTTTTTCAGCCAATCTCATCCCGTTTTTGCGAAAAATAATGCTAGAAAGAGGTTTTTGAATTTTTAGAATTTTTTTGCTATTTTCGTTTGGAATTTTCTTCCCCTGGCCGTGTACGAACGGAATTCTGGACTAAAAGATTTTTTTCCCTTTCTCGGCCTATCTCATCCCGTTTTGGCTAAAATTAATGCCGAAAGCGGTTTATTAATTTTTGAATTTTTTTGCTATTTATTTTTAATTTTCTTGCCCGGGTCGAGTATGAACAGAATTGGGGACGAAAATTTAATTCTCGCATTCTCGGCCTATCTCATCCCGATTTGGCTAAAATTAATGCCGGAAAGAGAGTTTTTAATTTTTTCAATTTTTTTGCTATATTTTTTGGAATTTTCTTCCCCAGGCCGAGTACGAACGGAAGTCTGGACTAAAAGATTTTTCTCCCTTTCTCGGCCTATCTCATCCCGTTTTGGCTAAAATTAATGCCGGAAAGCGGTTTATTAATTTTTGAATTTTTTTGCTATTTTTTTTAGAATTTTCTTGCCCGGGTCGAGTATGAACAGAATTCAGGACGAAAATTTATTTCTCGCTTTCTCGGCCTGTCTCATCCCGATTTGGCTAAAATTAATGCCGGAAATAGATTTTTTCATTTTTTGAATTTTTATTCGGAATTTTCTTGCCTGAGTCCGGTATGAACAGAATTCGTGACTAAATTTTATTTTTTTGGCTTTCTCGGCCTCTCTCAACCCATTTTGGATAGAAATAATCCCGGAATTAACTATTTAAATTTTTTGAATTTTTTTGCTATTTTTTTTGGAATTTTCTAGCTCGGGACGAGTGCGAACAGAATTCGGGACTAAAAGTTTTTTCTCACTTTTTCGGCCAATCTCATCCGTTTTCGCCAAAAATAATGCCAGAAAGAGGTTTTTAATTTTTTGAATATTTTTGTTATTTTTTTCGAATTTTCTTCCCCAGGCCGAGTACGAATGGAATTCTGGACTAAAAGATTTTTCTCCCTTTCTCGGCCTACCTCATCCCGTTTTGGCTAAAATTAATGCCGGAAAGCGGTTTATTAATTTTTGAATTTTTTGCTATTTTTTTTAGAATTTTCTTGCCCGGGTCGAGTATGAACAGAATTCAGGACGAAAATTTATTTCTCGCTTTCTCGGCCTATTTCATCCCGATTTGGCTAAAATTAATGCCGGAAATAGATTTTTTAATTTTTTGAATTTTTATTCGGAATTTTCTTGCCCGGGTCGAGTATGAACAGAATTCAGGACGAAAATTTATTTTTCGCTTTCTCGGCCTCTCTCAACCCATTTTGGATAGAAATAATCCCGGAATTAACTTTTTAAATTTTTTGAATTTTTTTGCTATTTTTTTTTGGAATTTTCTTGCTCGGGACGAGTGTGAACAGAATTCGGGACTAAAAGTTTTTTCTCTCTTTTTCAGCCAATCTCTTCCCGTTTTGGCGAAAAATAATGCTAGAAAGAGGTTTTTGAATTTTTAGAATTTTTTTGCTATTTTCGTTTGGAATTTTCTTCCCCTGGCCGTGTACGAACGGAATTCAGGACTAAAAGATTTTTCTCCCTTTCTCGGCCTATCTCATCCCGTTTTAGCTAAAATGAATGCCGGAAAGCGGTTTATTAATTTTTGAATTTTTTTGCTATTTTTTTTATAATTTTCTTGCCCGGTCGAGTATGAACAGAATTCGGGACGAAAATTTAATTCTCGCTTTCTCGGCCTATCTCATCCCGATTTGGCTAAAATTAATGCCGGAAAGAGAGTTTTTAATTTTTTCAATTTTTTTGCTATTTTTTTTGGAATTTTCTTCCCCAGGCCGAATTAATGCCGGAAAGCGGTTTATTAATTTTTGAATTTTTTTGCTATTTTTTTTAGAATTTTCTTGCCCGGGTCGAGTATGAACAGAATTCAGGACGAAAATTTATTTCTCGCATTCTCGGCCAATTTCATCCCGATTTGGAAAAATTAATGCCGGAAATAGATTTTTTAATTTTTTGAATTTTTATTCGGAATTTTCTTGCCTGAGTCCAGTATGAACAGAATTCGGGTCTAATTTTTCTTTTTTTTTCGCTTTCTCAGCCTCTCTCAACCCATTTTGGATAGAAATAATCCCGGAATTAACTTTTAACATTTTTTGAATTTTTTTGCTATTTTTTTTTGGAATTTTCTTGCTCGGGACGAGTGTGAACAGAATTCGGGACTAAAAGTTTTTTCTCTCTTTTTCAGCCAATCTCATCCCGTTTTGGCGAAAAATAATGCTAGAAAGAGGTTTTTGAATTTTTAGAATTTTTTTGCTATATTCGTTTGGAATTTTCTTCCCCTGGCCGTGTACGAACGGAATTCTGGACTAAAAGATTTTTCTCCCTTTCTCGGCCTATCTCATCCCGTTTTAGCTAAAATTAATGTCGGAAAGCGGTTTATTAATTTTTGAATTTTTTTGCTATTTTTTTTATAATTTTCTTGCCCGGGTCGAGTATGAACAGAATTCGGGACGAAAATTTAATTCTCGCTTTCTCGGCCTATTTCATCTCGATTTGGCTAAAATTAGTGCCGGAAATAGATTTTTTAATTTTTTGAATTTTTATTCGGAATTTTCTTGCCTGAGTCCAGTATGAACAGAATTCGTGACTAAATTTTTTTTTTTTTTTTTCGCTTTCTCGGCCTCTCTCAACCCATTTTGGATAGAAATAATCCGGAATTAACTTTTAATTTTTTTAATTTTTGCTATTTTTTTTTTTCGACATTTGTCATTAGCTCGGGGTCCGAACGACTGTGAACAGAATTCGGGACTAAAAGTTTTTTCTCTGCTTTTTCAGCCAATCTCACCTGTTTTGGCGAAAAATATATGCTCGAAGGACGGTTTTTGGAATTTTAGAATTTTTGGCTATTTTCCGTATTGGAATTTTCTTCCCCTTGCCGGTACCGACGGAATTCTGGGACTAAAGATTTTTCTCTTCTTTTCGGGCCTATTCTCATCCCTGTTTTGGCTATAAAATTAATGCCGGAAAGCCGTTTATTAATTTTTTGAACTTTTTTTGCTATTTTTTTTAGAATTTTCTTTGCTGGCCTCGAGTTTATGACAGACAGAACTTTCCAGACGAAAATATTCCCGCTTTCTCGGCCTATCTCATCCCATTTGACTAAAATTAATGCTGTGAAATAGATTTTTTATTTTTTAAATTTTTCTTCGGAATTTTCTTGCCTGAGTCCAGTATGAACAGAATTCGGGATTAAATTTTATTTTTTTGGCTTTCTCGGCCTCTCTCAACCCATTTTGGATAGAAATAATCCCGGAATTAACTTTTTAAATTTTTTGAATTTTTTTTCTATTTTTTTTGGAATTTTCTAGCTCTGGACGAGTGTGAACAGAATTCGGGACTAAAAGTTTTTTCTCTCTTTTTTGGCCAATCTCATCCTGTTTTGGAAAAAAATTATGCCAGAAAGTGGTTTTATAATTTTTTGAATTTTTTTGCTATTTTTTTTGGAATTTTCTACCCTAGGCCGAGTACGAACGGAATTCTGGACAAAAAGATTTTTCTCCCTTTCTCGGCCTATCTCATCCCGTTTTGGCTAAAATTAAAGCCGGAAAGCGGTTTACTAATTTTTTGTATTTTTTTGCTATTTTTTTCAGGATTTTCTTGCCCGGGTCGAGTATGAACAGAATTCGGGACGAAAATTTATTTCTCGCTTTCTCGGCCTATCTCATCCCGATTTGGCTAAAATTAATGCCGGAAAGAGAGTTTTTAATTTTTTGAATTTTTTTCATATTTTTTTTGGAATTTTCTTCCCCAGGCCGAGTACGAACAGAATTCTGGACTAAAAGATTTTTCTCGCTTTCTCTGCCTATCTCATCCCATTTTGGCTAAAATTAATGCCGGAAAGAGGTTTATTAATTTTTTGAATTTTTTTGCTATTTTTTTTATAATTTTCTTGCCCGGGTCCTGTATGAACAGAATTCGGGACTAAAATTTTTTTTTTCTCATTCTCGGCCTCTCTCAACCCATTTTGGATAGAAATAATCCCGAAATTAACTTTTTAAATTTTTTAAATTTTTTTTCTATTTTTTTTGGAATTTTCTAGCTCGGGACGAGTGCGAACAGAATTCGGGACTAAAAGTTTTTTCTCACTTTTTCGGCCAATCTCATCCCGTTTTCGCCAAAAATAATGCCAGAAAGAGGTTTTTAATTTTTTGAATATTTTTGCTATTTTTTTCGAATTTTCTTCCCCAGGCCGAGTACGAACGGAATTCTGGACTAAAAGATTTTTCTCCCTTTCTCGGCCTATCTCATCCCGTTTTGGCTAAAATTAATGCCGGAAAGCGGTTTATTAATTTTTGAATTTTTTTGCTATTTTTTTTAGAATTTTCTTGCCCGGGTCGAGTATGAACAGAATTCAGGACGAAAATTTATTTCTCGCTTTCTCGGCCTATTTCATCCCGATTTGGCTAAAATTAATGCCGGAAATAGATTTTTTAATTTTTTGAATTTTTATTCGGAATTTTCTTGCCTGAGTCCAGTATGAACAGAATTCGGGTCTAATTTTTCTTTTTTTTCGCTTTCTCAGCCTCTCTCAACCCATTTTGGATAGAAATAATCCCGGAATTAACTTTTTACATTTTTTGAATTTTTTTGCTATTTTTTTTTGGAATTTTCTTGCTCGGGACGAGTGTGAACAGAATTCGGGACTAAAAGTTTTTTCTCTCTTTTTCAGCCAATCTCATCCCGTTTTGGCGAAAAATAATGCTAGAAAGAGGTTTTTGAATTTTTAGAATTTTTTTGCTATTTTCGTTTGGAATTTTCTTCCCCTGGCCGTGTACGAACGGAATTCTGGACTAAAAGATTTTTCTCCCTTTCTCGGCCTATCTCATCCCGTTTTAGCTAAAATTAATGCCGGAAAGCGGTTTATTAATTTTTGAATTTTTTTGCTATTTTTTTTATAATTTTCTTGCCCGGGTCGAGTATGAACAGAATTCGGGACGAAAATTTAATTCTCGCTTTCTCGGCCTATCTCATCCCGATTTGGCTAAAATTAATGCCGGAAAGAGAGTTTTTAATTTTTTCAATTTTTTTGCTATTTTTTTTGGAATTTTCTTCCCCAGGCCGAGTACGAACGGAAGTCTGGACTAAAAGATTTTTCTCCCTTTCTCGGCCTATCTCATCCCGTTTTGGCTAAAATTAATGCCGGAAAGCGGTTTATTAATTTTTGAATTTTTTTGCTATTTTTTTTAGAATTTTCTTGCCCGGGTCGAGTATGAACAGAATTCAGGACGAAAATTTATTTCTCGCTTTCTCGGCCTATCTCATCCCGATTTGGCTAAAATTAATGCCGGAAATAGATTTTTTCATTTTTTGAATTTTTATTCGGAATTTTCTTGCCTGAGTCCAGTATGAACAGAATTCGTGACTAAATTTTTTTTTTTTTTTTTCGCTTTCTCGGCCTCTCTCAACCCATTTTGGATAGAAATAATCCCGGAATTAACTTTTTAAATTTTTTGAATTTTTTTGCTATTTTTTTTGGAATTTTCTAGCTCGGGACGAGTGTGAACAGAATTCGGGACTAAAATTTTTTTCTCTCTTTTTCCGACAATCTCATCCTGTTTTGGCGAAAAATATTGCTAGAAAGAGGTTTTTGAATTTTTAGAATTTTTTTGCTATTTTCGTTTGGAATTTTCTTCCCCTGGCCGTATACGAACGGAATTCTGGACTAAAAGATTTTTCTCCCTTTCTCGGCCTATCTCATCCCGTTTTGGCTAAAATTAATGCCGGAAAGCGGTTTATTAATTTTTGAATTTTTTTGCTATTTTTTTTTGAATTTTCTTGCCCGGGTCGAGTATGAACAGAATTCAGGACGAAAATTTATTTCTCGCTTTCTCGGCCTATCTCATCCCCATTTGGCTAAAATTAATGCTGGAAATTGATTTTTTAATTTTTTAAATTTTTATTCGGAATTTTCTTGCCTGAGTCCAGTATGAACAGAATTCGGGACTAAATTTTATTTTTTTGGCTTTCTCGGCCTCTCTCAACCCATTTTGGATAGAAATAATCCCGGAATTAACTTTTTAAATTTTTTGAATTTTTTTGCTATTTTTTTTGGAATTTTCTAGTTCTGGACGAGTGTGAACAGAATTCGGGACTAAAAGTTTTTTCTCTCTTTTTTGGCCAATCTCATCCTGTTTTGGAAAAAAATTATGCCAGAAAGTGGTTTTATAATTTTTTGAATTTTTTTGCTATTTTTTTTGGAATTTTCTACCCTAGGCCGAGTACGAACGGAATTCTGGACAAAAAGATTTTTCTCCCTTTCTCGGCCTATCTCATCCCGTTTTGGCTAAAATTAAAGCCGGAAAGCGGTTTACTAATTTTTTGTATTTTTTTGCTATTTTTTTCAGGATTTTCTTGCCCGGGTCGAGTATGAACAGAATTCGGGACGAAAATTTATTTCTCGCTTTCTCGGCCTATCTCATCCCGATTTGGCTAAAATTAATGCCGGAAAGAGAGTTTTTAATTTTTTGAAATTTTTTCCTATTTTTTTTGGAATTTTCTTCCCCAGGCCGAGTACGAACAGAATTCTGGACTAAAAGATTTTTCTCGCTTTCTCCGCCTATCACATCCCATTTTGGCTAAAATTAATGCCGGAAAGAGGTTTATTAATTTTTTGAATTTTTTTGCTATTTTTTCGGAATTTTCTTGCCCGGGTCCTGTCTGAACAGAATTCGGGACTAAAATTTTTTTTTTCTCATTCTCGGCCTCTCTCAACCAATTTTGGATAGAAATAATCCCGAAATTAACTTTTTAAATTTTTTAAATTTTTTTTCTATTTTTTTTGGAATTTTCTAGCTCGGGACGAGTGCGAACAGAATTCGGGACTAAAAGTTTTTTCTCACTTTTTCGGCCAATGTCATCCCGTTTTCGCCAAAAATAATGCCAGAAAGAGGTTTTTAGTTTTTTGAATATTTTTGCTATTTTTTTTCGAATTTTCTTCCCCAGGCCGAGTACGAACAGAATTCTGGACTAAAAGATTTTTCTCTCTTTCTCGGCCTATCTCATCCCGTTTTGGCTAAAATTAATGCCGGAAAGCGGTTTATTAATTTTTGAATTATGTTGCTATTTTTTTTAGAATTTTCTTGCCTAGGTCGAGTTTGAACAGAATTCAGGACGAAAATTTATTTCTCGCTTTCTCGGCCTATCTCATCCCCATTTGGCTAAAATTAATGCCGGAAATAGATTTTTTAATTTTTTAAATTTTTATTCGGAATTTTCTTGCCTGAGTCCAGTATGAACAGAATTCGGGACTAAATTTTATTTTTTTGGCATTCTCGGCCTCTCTCAACCCATTTTGGATAGAAATAATCCAGGAATTAACTTTTTAAATTTTTTGAATTTTTTTGCTATTTTTTTTGGAATTTTCTAGCTCGGGACGAGTGCGAACAGAATTCGGGACTAAATGTTTTTTCTCACTTTTTCGGCCAATCTCATCCCGTTTTCGCCAAAAATAATGCCAGAAAGAGGTTTTTACTTTTTTGAATATTTTTGCTATTTTTTTCGAATTTTCTTCCCCAGGACGAGTACGAACGGAATTCTGGACTAAAATATTTTTCTCCCTTTCTCGGCCTATCTCATCCCGTTTTGGCTAAAATTAATGCCGGAAAGCGGTTTATTAATTTTTGAATTTTTTTGCTATTTTTTTTAGAATTTTCTTGCCCGGGTCGAGTATGAACAGAATTCAGGACGAAAATTTATTTCTCGCTTTCTCGGCCTATTTCATCCCGATTTGGCTAAAATTAATGCCGGAAATAGATTTTTTAATTTTTTGAATTTTTATTCGGAATTTTCTTGCCTGAGTCCAGTATGAACAGAATTCGGGTCTAATTTTTCTTTTTTTTCGCTTTCTCGGCCTCTCTCAACCCATTTTGGATAGAAATAATCCCGGAATTAACTTTTTACATTTTTTGAATTTTTTTGCTATTTTTTTTTGGAATTTTCTAGCTCGGGACGAGTGTGAACAGAATTCGGGACTAAAAGTTTTTTCTCTCTTTTTCAGCCAATCTCATCCCGTTTTGGCGAAAAATAATGCTAGAAAGAGGTTTTTGAATTTTTAGAATTTTTTTGCTATTTTCGTTTGGAATTTTCTTCCCCTGGCCGTGTACGAACGGAATTCTGGACTAAAAGATTTTTCTCCCTTTCTCGGCCTATCTCATCCCGATTTGGCTAAAATTAATGCCGGAAACGCGGTTTATTTAAGTTTTGAATTTTGTTGCTATTTTTTTTTAGGAATTTTCCTTGCCGGTCGAGTATGAACAGATTCAGGAGAAAATTTATTTTCTCGCTTTCTCGGCCTACTCATCCGATTTGGCTAAAATTAATGCCGGAAATTAGATTTCATCTTTTGAATTTTTATTCGGAATGTTCATTGCCTGAGTCCAGTTATGACAGAATCGTGACTAAATTTTTTTTTTTTTTTTTTTTTTTCGGCCTCTCTCAACCCATTTTGGATAGAAATAATCCCGGAATTAACTTTTTGATTTTTTTTGCTATTTTTTTTGGAATTTTCTAGCTCGGGACGAGTGTGAACAGAATTCGGGACTAAAAGTTTTTTCTCTCTTTTTCAGCCAATCTCATCCTGTTTTGGCGAAAAATAATGCTAGAAAGAGGTTTTTGAATTTTTAGAATTTTTTTGCTATTTTCGTTTGGAATTTTCTTCCCCTGGCCGTGTACGAACGGAACTCTGGACTAAAAGATTTTTCTCCCTTTCTCGGCCTATCTCATCCCGTTTTGGCTAAAATTAATGCCGGAAAGTGGTTTATTAATTTTTGAATTTTTTTGCTATTTTTTTTTGAATTTTCTTGCCCGGGTCAAGTATGAACAGAATTCAGGACGAAAATTTATTTCTCGCTTTCTCGGCCTATCTCATCCCCATTTGGCTAAAATTAATGCTGGAAATTGATTTTTTAATTTTTTAAATTTTTATTCGGAATTTTCTTGCCTGAGTCCAGTATGAACAGAATTCGGGACTAAATTTTATTTTTTTGGCTTTCTCGGCCTCTCTCAACCCATTTTGGATAGAAATAATCCCGGAATTAACTTTTTAAATTTTTTGAATTTTTTTTCTATTTTTTTTGGAATTTTCTAGCTCTGGACGAGTGTGAACAGAATTCGGGACTAAAAGTTTTTTCTCTCTTTTTTGGCCAATCTCATCCTGTTTTGGAAAAAAATTATGCCATAAAGTGGTTTTATAATTTTTTGAATTTTTTTGCTATTTTTTTTGGAATTTTCTACCCTAGGCCGAGTACGAACGGAATTCTGGACAAAAAGATTTTTCTCCCTTTCTCGGCCTATCTCATCCCGTTTTGGCTAAAATTAAAGCCGGAAAGCGGTTTACTAATTTTTTGTATTTTTTTGCTATTTTTTTCAGGATTTTCTTGCCCGGGTCGAGTATGAACAGAATTCGGGACGAAAATTTATTTCTCGCTTTCTCGGCCTATCTCATCCCGATTTGGCTAAAATTAATGCCGGAAAGAGAGTTTTTAATTTTTTGAATTTTTTTCATATTTTTTTTGGAATTTTCTTCCCCAGGCCGAGTACGAACAGAATTCTGGACTAAAAGATTTTTCTCGCTTTCTCTGCCTATCTCATCCCATTTTGGCTAGAATTAATGCCGGAAAGAGGTTTATTAATTTTTTGAATTTTTTTGCTATTTTTTCGGAATTTTCTTGCCCGGGTCCTGTATGAACAGAATTCGGGACTAAAATTTTTTTTTTCTCATTCTCGCCTCTCTCAAACCCATTTTGGATAGAAATAACCCGAAATTAACTTTTTAAAATTTTTTAAATTTTTTCTATCTTTTTTTGGAATTCTAGCTCTGGGAACGAGTGCGAAGAGAATCGGGACTAAAGTTTTTTTACACTTTTTCGGCCAATCTCATCCCGTTTTACGCCAAAACTAATGACAAAAGAGGTTTTTAATTTTTTGAAATAATTTTTGCTATTTTTTTCCGAATTTCTTCCCCAGTGCCGAGTGACCGAACGGAATTCTGAGACTAAAAGATTTTTCTCCCTTTCTCGGCCTATCTCATCCCGTTTTGGCTAAAATTAATGCCGGAAAGTGGTTTATTAATTTTTGAATTTTTTTGCTTTTTTTTTTTGAATTTTCTTGCCCGGGTCGAGTATGAACAGAATTCAGGACGAAAATTTATTTCTCGCTTTCTCGGCCGATCTCATCCCCATTTGGCTAAAATTAATGCTGGAAATTGATTTTTTAATTTTTTAAATTTTTATTCGGAATTTTCTTGCCTGAGTCCAGTATGAACAGAATTCGGGACTAAATTTTATTTTTTTGGCTTTCTCGGCCTCTCTCAACCCATTTTGGATAGAAATAATCCCGGAATTAACTTTTTAAATTTTTTGAATTTTTTTGCTTTTTTTTTAGAATTTTCTTGCCCGGGTCGAGTATGAACAGAATTCAGGACGAAAATTTATTTCTCGCTTTCTCGGCCTATCTCATCCCGATTTGGCTAAAATTAATGCCGGAAATAGATTTTTTCATTTTTTGAATTTTTATTCGGAATTTTCTTGCCTGAGTCCAGTATGAACAGAATTCGTGACTAAATTTTTTTTTTTTTTTTTCGCTTTCTTGGCCTCTCTCAACCCATTTCGGATAGAAATAATCCCGGAATTAACTTTTTAAATTTTTTGAATTTTTTTGCTATTTTTTTTTATATTTTCTAGCTCGGGACGAGTGTGAACAGAATTCGGGACTAAAATTTTTTTCTCTCTTTTTCCGACAGTCTCATCCTGTTTTGGCGAAAAATATTGCTAGAAAGAGGTTTTTGAATTTTTAGAATTTTTTTGCTATTTTCGTTTGGAATTTTCTTCCCCTGGCCGTATACGAACGGAATTCTGGACTAAAAGATTTTTCTCCCTTTCTCGGCCTATCTCATCCCGTTTTGGCTAAAATTAATGCCGGAAAGCGGTTTATTAATTTTTGAATTTTTTTGCTATTTTTTTTTGAATTTTCTTGCCCGGGTCGAGTATGAACAGAATTCAGGACGAAAATTTATTTCTCGCTTTCTCGGCCTATCTCATCCCCATTTGGCTAAAATTAATGCCGGAAATAGATTTTTTAATTTTTTAAATTTTTATTTGGAATTTTCTTGCCTGAGTCCAGTATGAACAGAATTCGGGACTAAATTTTATTTTTTTGGCTTTCTCGGCCTCTCTCAACCCATTTTGGAAAGAAATAATCCCGGAATTAACTTTTTGAATTTTTTTGCTATTTTTTTTGGAATTTTCTAGCTCTGGACGAGTGCGAACAGAATTCGGGACTAAAAGTTTTTTCTCACTTTTTCGGCCAATCTCATCCCGTTTTCGCCAAAAATAATGCCAGAAAGAGGTTTTTAATTTTTTGAATATTTTTGCTATTTTTTTCGAATTTTCTTCCCCAGGCCGAGTACGAACGGAATTCTGGACTAAAAGATTTTTCTCCCTTTCTCGGCCTATCTCATCCCGTTTTGGCTAAAATTAAAGCCGGAAAGCGGTTTACTAATTTTAGAATTTTTTTGCTATTTTTTTTAGAATTTTCTTGCCCGGGTCGAGTATGAACAGAATTCGGGATGAAAATTTATTTCTCGCTTTCTCGGCCTATCTCATCCCGATTTGGCTAAAATTAATGCCGGAAAGAGAGTTTTTAATTTTTTGAATTTTTTTCCTATTTTTTTCGGAATTTTCTTCCCCAGGCCGAGTACGAACAGAATTCTGGACTAAAAGATTTTTCTCGCTTTCTCCGCCTATCTAATCCCATTTTGGCTAAAATTAATGCCGGAAAGAGGTTTATTAATTTTTTGAATTTTTTTGCTATTTTTTTTATAATTTTCTTGCCCGGGTCCTGTATGAACAGAATTCGGGACTAAAATTTTTATTTTCTCATTCTCGGCCTCTCTCAACCCATTTTGGATAGAAATAATCCCGAAATTAACTTTTTAAATTTTATAAATTTTTTTTCTATTTTTTTGGAATTTTCTAGCTCGGGACGAGTGCGAACAGAATTCGGGACTAAAAGTTTTTTCTCACTTTTTCGGCCAATCTCATCCCGTTTTCGCCAAAAATAATGCCAGAAAGAGGTTTTTAATTTTTTGAATATTTTTGCTATTTTTTTCGAATTTTCTTCCCCAGGCCGAGTACGAACGGAATTCTGGACTAAAAGATTTTTCTCCCTTTCTCGGCCTATCTCATCCCGTTTTGGCTAAAATTAATGCCGGAAAGCGGTTTATTAATTTTTGAATTTTTTTGCTATTTTTTTTAGAATTTTCTTGCCCGGGTCGAGTATGAACAGAATTCAGGACGAAAATTTATTTCTCGCTTTCTCGGCCTATTTCATCCCGATTTGGCTAAAATTAATGCCGGAAATAGATATTTTAATTTTTTGAATTTTTATTCGGAATTTTCTTGCCTGAGTCCAGTATGAACAGAATTCGGGTCTAATTTTTCTTTTTTTTCGCTTTCTCGGCCTCTCTCAACCCATTTTGGATAGAAATAATCCCGGAATTAACTTTTTACATTTTTTGAATTTTTTTGCTATTTTTTTTTGGAATTTTCTAGCTCGGGACGAGTGTGAACAGAATTCGGGACTAAAAGTTTTTCTCTCTTTTTCAGCCAATCTCATCCTGTTTTGGCGAAAAATAATGCTGGAAAGAGGTTTTTGAATTTTTAGAATTTTTTTGCTATTTTCGTTTGGAATTTTCTTCCCCTGGCCGTGTACGAACGGAATTCTGGACTAAAAGATTTTTCTCCCTTTCTCGGCCTATCTCATCCCGTTTTGGCTAAAATTAATGCCGGAAAGCGGTTTATTAATTTTTGAATTTTTTTGCTATTTTTTTTAGAATTTTCTTGCCCGGGTCGAGTATGAACAGAATTCAGGACGAAAATTTATTTCTCGCTTTCTCGGCCTATCTCATCCCGATTTGGCTAAAATTAATGCCGGAAATAGATTTTTTAATTTTTTGAATTTTTATTCGGAATTTTCTTGCCTGAGTCCAGTATGAACAGAATTCGTGACTAAATTTTTTTTTTTTTTTTTCGCTTTCTCGGCCTCTCTCAACCCATTTTGGATAGAAATAATCCCGGAATTAACTTTTTAAATTTTTTGAATTTTTTTGCTATTTTTTTTGGAATTTTCTAGCTCGGGACGAGTGTGAACAGAATTCGGGACTAAAAGTTTTTTCTCTCTTTTTCAGCCAATCTCATCCTGTTTTGGCGAAAAATAATGCTAGAAAGAGGTTTTTGAATTTTTAGAATTTTTTTGCTATTTTCGTTTGGAATTTTCTTCCCCTGGCCGTGTACGAACGGAATTCTGGACTAAAAGATTTTTCTCCCTTTCTCGGCCTATCTCATCCCGTTTTGGCTAAAATTAATGCCGGAAAGCGGTTTATTAATTTTTGAATTTTTTTGCTATTTTTTTTTGAATTTTCTTGCCCGGGTCGAGTATGAACAGAATTCAGGACGAAAATTTATTTCTCGCTTTCTCGGCCTATCTCATCCCCATTTGGCTAAAATTAATGCCGGAAATAGATTTTTTAATTTTTTAAATTTTTATTCGGAATTTTCTTGCCTGAGTCCAGTATGAACAGAATTCGGGACTAAATTTTATTTTTTTGGCTTTCTCGGCCTCTCTCAACCCATTTTGGATAGAAATAATCCCGGAATTAACTTTTTAAATTTTTTGAATTTTTTTGCTATTTTTTTTGGAATTTTCTAGCTCTGGACGAGTGTGAACAGAATTCGGGACTAAAAGTTTTTTCTCTCTTTTTTGGCCAATCTCATCCTGTTTTGGAAAAAAATTATGCCAGAAAGTGGTTTTATAATTTTTTGAATTTTTTTGCTATTTTTTTTGGAATTTTCTACCCTAGGCCGAGTACGAACGGAATTCTGGACAAAAAGATTTTTCTCCCTTTCTCGGCCTATCTCATCCCGTTTTGGCTAAAATTAAAGCCGGAAAGCGGTTTACTAATTTTTTGTATTTTTTTGCTATTTTTTTCAGAATTTTCTTGCCCGGGTCGAGTATGAACAGAATTCGGGACGAAAATTTATTTCTCGCTTTCTCGGCCTATCTCATCCCGATTTGGCTAAAATTAATGCCGGAAAGAGAGTTTTTAATTTTTTGAATTTTTTTCCTATTTTTTTTGGAATTTTCTTCCCCAGGCCGAGTACGAACAGAATTCTGGACTAAAAGATTTTTCTCGCTTTCTCCGCCTATCTCATCCCATTTTGGCTAAAATTAATGCCGGAAAGAGGTTTATTAAATTTTTGAATTTTTTTGCTATTTTTTTTATAATTTTCTTGCCCGGGTCCTGTATGAACAGAATTCGGGACTAAAATTTTTTTTTTTCACATTCTCGGCCTCTTTCAACCCATTTTGGATAGAAATAATCCCGAAATTAACTTGTTAAATTTTTTAAATTTTTTTTCTATTTTTTTTGGAATTTTCTAGCTCGGGATGAGTGCGAACAGAATTCGGGACTAAAAGTTTTTTCTCACTTTTTCGGCCAATCTCATCCCGTTTTCGCCAAAAATAATGCCAGAAAGAGGTTTTTAATTTTTTGAATATTTTTGCTATTTTTTTCGAATTTTCTTCCCCAGGCCGAGTACGAACGGAATTCTGGACTAAAAGATTTTTCTCCCTTTCTCGGCCTACCTCATCCCGTTTTGGCTAAAATTAATGCCGGAAAGCGGTTTATTAATTTTTGAATTTTTTTGCTATTTTTTTTAGAATTTTCTTGCCCGGGTCGAGTATGAACAGAATTCAGGACAAAAATTTATTTCTCGCTTTCTCGGCCTATTTCATCCCGATTTGGCTAAAATTAATGCCGGAAATAGATTTTTTAATTTTTTGAATTTTTATTCGGAATTTTCTTGCCTGAGTCCAGTATGAACAGAATTCGTGACTAAATTTTTTTTTTTTTTCGCTTTCTCGGCCTCTCTCAACCCATTTTGGATAGAAATAATCCCGGAATTAACTTTTTAAATTTTTTGAATTTTTTTGCTATTTTTTTTGGAATTTTCTAGCTCGGGACGAGTGTGAACAGAATTCGGGACTAAAAGTTTTTTCTCTCTTTTTCAGCCAATCTCATCCTGTTTTGGCGAAAAATAATGCTAGAAAGAGGTTTTTGAATTTTTAGAATTTTTTTGCTATTTTCGTTTGGAATTTTCTTCCCCTGGCCGTGTACGAACGGAATTCTGGACTAAAAGATTTTTCTCCGTTTCTCGGCCTATCTCATCCCGTTTTGGCTAAAATTAAAGCCGGAAAGCGGTTTACTAATTTTTTGTATTTTTTTGCTATTTTTTTCAGGATTTTCTTGCCCAGGTCGAGTATGAACAGAATTCGGGACGAAAATTTATTTCTCGCTTTCTCGGCCTATCTCATCCCGATTTGGCTAAAATTAATGCCGGAAAGAGAGTTTTTAATTTTTTGAATTTTTTTCATATTTTTTTTGGAATTTTCTTCCCCAGGCCGAGTACGAACAGAATTTTGGCTTTCTCTGCCTATCTCAACCCATTTTGGCTAAAATAATCCCGGAATTAGGTTTTTAAATTTTTTGAATTTTTTTGCTATTTTTTTTGGAATTTTTTAGCTCGGGACGAGTGCGAACTGAATTCGGGACTAAAAGTTTTTTCTCACTTTTTCGGCCAATCTCATCCCGTTTTCGCCAAAAATAATGCCAGAAAGAGGTTTTTAATTTTTTGAATATTTTTGCTATTTTTTTGGAATTTTCTTCCCCAGGCCGAGTACGAACGGAATTCTGGACTAAAAGATTTTTCTCCCTTTCTCGGCCTATCTCATCCCGTTTTGGCTAAAATTAATGCCGGAAAGCGGTTTATTAATTTTTGAATTTTTTTGCTATTTTTTTTAGAATTTTCTTGCCCGGGTCGAGTATGAACAGAATTCAGGACGAAAATTTATTTCTCGCTTTCTCGGCCTATTTCATCCCGATTTGGCTAAAATTAATGCCGGAAATAGATTTTTTAATTTTTTGAATTTTTATTCGGAATTTTCTTGCCTGAGTCCAGTATGAACAGAATTCGGGTCTAATTTTTCTTTTTTTTCGCTTTCTCGGCCTCTCTCAACCCATTTTGGATAGAAATAATCCCGGAATTAACTTTTTACATTTTTTGAATTTTTTTGCTATTTTTTTTTGGAATTTTCTAGCTCGGGACGAGTGTGAACAGAATTCGGGACTAAAAGTTTTTTCTCTCTTTTTCAGCCAATCTCATCCCGTTTTGGCGAAAAATAATGCTAGAAAGAGGTTTTTGAATTTTTAGAATTTTTTTGCTATTTTCGTTTGGAATTTTCTTCCCCTGGCCGTGTACGAACGGAATTCTGGCCTAAAAGATTTTTCTCCCTTTCTCGGCCTATCTCATCCCGTTTTAGCTAAAATTAATGTCGGAAATCGGTTTATTAATTTTTGAATTTTTTTGCTATTTTTTTTATAATTTTCTTGCCCGGGTCGAGTATGAACAGAATTCGGGACGAAAATTTAATTCTCGCTTTCTCGGCCTATCTCATCCCGATTTGGCTAAAATTAATGCCGGAAAGAGAGTTTTTAATTTTTTCAATTTTTTTGCTACTTTTTTTGGAATTTTCATCCCCAGGCCGAGTACGAACGGAAGTCTGGACTAAAAGTTTTTTCTCCCTTTCTCGGCCTATCTTATCCCGTTTTGGCTAAAATTAATGCCGGAAAGCGGTTTATTAATTTTTGAATTTTTTTGCTATTTTTTTTAGAATTTTCTTCCCCGGGTCGAATATGAACAGAATTCAGGACGAAAATTTATTTCTCGCTTTCTCGGCCTATCTCATCCCGATTTGGCTAAAATTAATGTCGGAAATAGACTTTTTCATTTTTTGAATTTTTATTCGGAATTTTCTGGCCTGAGTCCAGTATGAACAGAATTCGTGACTAAATTTTTTTTTTTTTTTTTCGCTTTCTCGGCCTCGCTCAACCCATTTTGGATAGAAATAATCCCGGAATTAACTTTTTAAATTTTTTGAATTTTTTTGCTATTTTTTTTGGAATTTTCTAGCTCGGGACGAGTGTGAACAGAATTTGGGACTAAAAGTTTTTTCTCTCTTTTTCAGCCAATCTCATCCTGTTTTGGCGAAAAATAATGCTAGAAAGAGGTTTTTGAATTTTTAGAATTTTTTTGCTATTTTCGTTTGGAATTTTCTTCCCCTGGCCGTGTACGAACGGAATTCTGGACTAAAAGATTTTTCTCCCTTTCTCGGCCTATCTCATCCCGTTTTGGCTAAAATTACTGCCGGAAAGCGGTTTATTAATTTTAGAATTTTTTTGCTATTTTTTTTAGAATTTTCTTGCCCGGGTCGAGTATGAACAGAATTTAGGACGAAAATTTATTTCTCGCTTTCTCGGCCTATCTCATCCCCATTTGGCTAAAATTAATGCCGGAAATAGATTTTTTAATTTTTTAAATTTTTATTCGGAATTTTCTTGCCTGAGTCCAGTATGAACAGAATTCGGGACTAAATTTTATTTTTTTGGCTTTCTCGGCCTCTCTCAACCCATTTTGGATAGAAATAATCCCGGAATTAACTTTTTAAATTTTTTGAATTTTTTTGCTATTTTTTTTGGAATTTTCTAGCTCGGGACGAGTGCGAACAGAATTCGGGACTAAAAGTTTTTTCTCACTTTTTCGGCCAATCTCATCCCGTTTTGGCCAAAAATAATGCAAGAAAGAGGTTTTTGATTTTTTGAATATTTTTGCTATTTTTTTCGAATTTTCTTCCCCAGGCCGAGTACGAACGGAATTCTGGACTAAAAAATTTTTCTCCCTTTCTCGGCCTATCTCATCCCGTTTTGGCTAAAATTAATGCCGGAAAGCGGTTTATTAATTTTTGAATTTTTTTGCTATTTTTTTTAGAATTTTCTTGCCCGGGTCGAGTATGAACAGAATTCAGGACGAAAATTTATTTCTCGCTTTCTCGGCCTATTTCATCCCGATTTGATTAAAATTAATGCCGGAAATAGATTTTTTAATTTTTTGAATTTTTATTCGGAATTTTCTTGCCTGAGTCCAGTATGAACAGAATTCGGGTCTAATTTTTCTTTTTTGTCGCTTTCTCGGCCTCTCTCAACCCATTTTGGATAGAAATAATCCCGGAATTAACTTTTTACATTTTTTGAATTTTTTTGCTATTTTTTTTTTTGGAATTTTCTAGCTCGGGACGAGTGTGAACAGAATTCGGGACTAAAAGTTTTTTCTCTCTTTTTCAGCCAATCTCATCCCGTTTTGGCGAAAAATAATGCTAGAAAGAGGTTTTTGAATTTTTAGAATTTTTTTGCTATTTTCATTTGGAATTTTCTTCCCCTGGCCGTGTACGAACGGAATTCTGGCCTAAAAGATTTTTCTCCCTTTCTCGGCATATCTCATCCCGTTTTAGCTAAAATTAATGCCGGAAAGCGGTTTATTAATTTTTGAATTTTTTTGCTATTTTTTTTATAATTTTCTTGCCCGGGTCGAGTATGAACAGAATTCGGGACGAAAATTTAATTCTCGCTTTCTCGGCCTATCTCATCCCAATTTGGCTAAAATTAATGCCGGAAAGAGAGTTTTTAATTTTTTCAATTTTTTTGCTATTTTTTTTGGAATTTTCTTCCCCAGGCCGAGTACGAACGGAAGTCTGGACTAAAAGATTTTTCTCCCTTTCTCGGCCTATCTCATCCCGTTTTGTCTAAAATTAATGCCGGAAAGCGGTTTATTAATTTTTGAATTTTTTTGCTATTTTTTTTAGAATTTTCTTGCCCGGGTCGAGTATGAACAGAATTCAGGACGAAAATTTATTTCTCGCTTTCTCGGCCTATCTCATCCCGATTTGGCTAAAATTAATGCCGGAAATAGATTTTTTCATTTTTTGAATTTTTATTCAGAATTTTCTTGCCTGAGTCCAGTATGAACAGAATTCGTGACTAAATTTTTTTTTTTTTTTTTTCTTTCTTGGCCTCTCTCAACCCATTTCGGATAGAAATAATCCCGGAATTAACTTTTTAAATTTTTTGAATTTTTTTGCTATTTTTTTTTATATTTTCTAGCTCGGGACGAGTGTGAACAGAATTCGGGACTAAAATTTTTTTCTCTCTTTTTCCGACAATCTCATCCTGTTTTGGCGAAAAATATTGCTAGAAAGAGGTTTTTGAATTTTTAGAATTTTTTTGCTATTTTCGTT
>NW_022155038.1:11255-23871 GCF_001633185.2 Quercus lobata | reverse complement strand
CCGACCCGAGTTAAAAAATTCAAAAATAAGTGCAAAAAAATTTTAAAAATTAAAAAACATCATCCAGGCTTCATTTCAAAACGAAACGGGTCAGGACAGACCAAAAAATAGAGAACAAAAATTTTCATTCCTATCCGTTCGAACCCGACCCGAGTTACAAAATTCAAAAATAAATGCAAAAAAAATTTTAAAAATTAAAAAACATCATCCAGGTTTCATTTCAAGATGAAACGGGTCAGGATAGGCCGAAAAATAGAGAAGAAAAAAAAATATCTTTCCTTTCCGTTCGAACCCTACCCGAGTTAAAAAATTCAAAAATAAATGCAAAAAAATTTTAAAAATTAAAAAACATCATCCAGGCTTCATTTCATGACAAAACGGGTCAGGACAAGCCAAAAAATATAGAAGAAAAAAAATTTAATTCCTATCCGTTCGAACCCGACCCGAGTTAAAAAATTCAAAAATAAATGCAAAAAAATTTTAAAAATTAAAAAACATCATCCAGGCTTCATTTCAGGATGAAACGGGTCAGGATAGGCCGAAAAATAGAGAAGAAAAAAAATTTCATTCCTATCCGTCCAAACTCGACCCGAGTCACAAAATTCAAAAATAAATGCAAAAAAATTTTAAAAATTAAAAAACATCATCCAGGCTTCATTTCAGGATGAAACGGATAAGAATAGGCCGAAAAATAGAGAAGAAAAAAATTTTCATTCCTATCCGTTTGAACCCGTCTCGAGTTACAAAATTCAAAAATGAAGGTAAAAAAATTTTAAAAATTAAAAAACATCATCCAGGCTTCATTTCAAGACAAAACGGGTCAGGACAAGCCAAAAAATAGAGAAGAAAAAAAATTTCATTCCTATCCGTTCGAACCCGACCCGAGTTACAAAATTCAAAAATAAATGCAAAAAAATTTTAAAAATTAAAAAACATCATCCAGGCTTCATTTCATGACGAAACGGGCCAGGAAGACCCAAAAAATAGAGAAGAAAAAAATTTTCATTCCTATCCGTTCGAACCCGACCCGAGTTACAAAATTCAAAAATAAATGCAAAAAAATTTTAAAAATTAAAAAACATCATCCAGGCTTCATTTCAGGATGAAACGGGTCAGGATAGGCCGAAAAATAGAGAAGAAAAAAAATTTCATTCCTATCCGTCCGAACTCGACCCGAGTCACAAAATTCAAAAATAAATGCAAAAAAATTTTAAAAATTAAAAAACATCATCCAGGCTTCATTTCAGGATGAAACGGATAAGAATAGGCCGAAAAATAGAGAAGAAAAAAATTTTCATTCCTATCCGTTCGAACCCGACCCGAGTTACAAAATTCAAAAATAAATGCAAAAAAATTTTGAAAATTAAAAAACATCATCCAGGCTTCATTTCAAGATGAAACGGGTCAGGACAGGCTGAAAAATAGAGAACAAAAAAAATTTCATTCCCATCCGTTTGAACCCGTTTCGAGTTACAAAATTCAAAAATGAAGGTAAAAAAATTTTAAAAATTAAAAAACATCATCCCGGCTTCATTTCAAGACGAAACGGATCAGGGCAGGCCGAAGAATAGAGAACAAAAAAAATTTCATTCCTATCCATTTGAACCCGTCCCGAGTTACAAAATTCAAATATTTAGGCAGAAAAATTTTAAAAATTAAAAAACATCATCCAGGCTTCATTTCATGACGAAACGGGTCAGGGCAAGCCAAAAAATAGGGAAGAAAAAAATTTTCATTCCTATCCGTTCGAACCCGACCCGAGTTACAAAATTCAAAAATAAATGCAAAAAAATTGTAAAAATTGAAAAACATCATCCAGGCTTCATTTCAAGATGTAACGGGTCAGGACAGGTCGAAAAATAGAGAACAAAAAAAATTTCATTCCTATCCGTTTGAACCCGTCTCGAGTTACAAAATTCAAAAATGAAGGTAAAAAAATTTTAAAAATTAAAAAACATCATCCAGGCTTCATTTCATGACGAAACGGGTCTGGACAAGCCAAAAAATAGAGAAGAAAAAAATTTTCATTCCTATTCGTTCGAACCCGACCCGAGCTACAAAATTCAAAAATAAATGCAAAAAAATTTTAAAAATTAAAAAACATCATCCAGGCTTCATTTCATGACAAAACGGGTCAGGACAAGCCAAAAAATAGAGAAGAAAAAAAATTTAATTCCTATCCGTTCGAACCCGACCCGAGTCACAAAATTCAAAAATAAATGCAAAAAAATTTTAAAAATTGAAAAACATCATCTAGGCTTGATTTCAAGAGGAGACGGGTAAGAATAGGCCGAAAAATAGAGAAGAAAAAAAAAATCTTTCCTTTCCGTTCGAACCCGATCCAAGATAAAGAATTCAAAAATAAATGCAAAAAAATTTTAAAAATTAAAAAACCTTATCCAGGCATCATTTCAAGATGAAACGGATAAGAATAGACCGAAAAATAGAGAAGAAAAAAAATTTCATTCCTATCCGTTCGAACCCGTCCCGAGTTAAAAAATTCAAAAATAAATGCAAAAACATTTTAAAAATTGAAAAACATCATCCAGGCTTCATTTCAAGATGAAACGGGTTAGGATAGGCCGAAAAATAGAGAAGAAAAAAAATTTCATTCCTATCCGTTCGAACCCGGCCCGAGTTAAAAAATTCAAAAATAAATGCAAAAAAATTTTAAAAATTAAAAAACATCACCCAGGTTTCATTTCAAGATGAAACAGGTAAGAATAGGCCGAAAAATAGAGAAGAAAAAAAAAAATCTTTCCTTTCCGTTCTAACCCGACCCGAGATAAAAAATTCAAAAATAAATGCAAAAAAATTTTAAAAATTAAAAAACCCCATCCAGGCATCATTTCAAGATGAAACGGGTAAGAATAGGCTGAAAAATAGAGAAGAAAAAAAATTTCATTCCTATCCGTTGGAACCCGACCCGAGTTAAAGAATTCAAAAATATATGCAAAAAAATTTTAAAAATTAAAAAACCTTATCCAGGCATCATTTCAAGATGAAACGGATAAGAATAGGCCGAAAAATAGAGAAGAAAAAAAATTTCATTCCTATCCGTTCGAACCCGACCCGAGTTAAAAAATTCAAAAATAAATGCAAAAACATTTTAAAAATTGAAAAACATCATCCAGGCTTCATTTCAAGATAAAACGGGTTAGGATAGGCCGAAAAATAGAGAAGAAAAAAAATTTCATTCCTATCCGTTCGAACCCGGCCCGAGTTAAAAAATTCAAAAATAAATGCAAAAAAATTTTAAAAATTAAAAAACATCACCCAGGTTTCATTTCAAGATGAAACAGGTAAGAATAGGCCGAAAAATAGAGAAGAAAAAAAAAATCTTTCCTTTCCGTTCTAACCCGACCCGAGATAAAAAATTCAAAAATAAATGCAAAAAAATTTTAAAAATTAAAAAACCCCATCCAGGCATCTTTTCAAGATGAAACGGGTAAGAATAGGCTGAAAAATAGAGAAGAAAAAAAATTTCATTCCTATCCGTTGGAACCCGACCCGAGTTAAAGAATTCAAAAATATATGCAAAAAAATTTTAAAAATTAAAAAACATTATCCAGGCTTTATTTCAATATGAGATGGGTTAGGATAGGCCGAAAAATAGAGAAGAAAAAAAATTTCATTCCTATCCGTTTGAACCCGTCCCGAGTTACAAAATTCAAAAATAAATGCAAAAAAATATTAAAAATTAAAAAACATTATCCAGGCTTCATTTCAATATGAAATGGGTCAGGATAGGCCGAAAAATAGAGAAGAAAAAAAATATATCTTTCCTTTCCGTTCGAACCCGACCCGAGTTAAAAAATTCAAAAATAAATGCGAAAAAATTTTAAAAATTAAAAAACCTCATCCAGGCTTCATTTCAAGATGAAACGGGTAAGAATAGGCCGAAAAATAGAGAAGAAAAAAAATTTCATTCCTATCCGTTCACCGACCCGAGTAAAAAAATTCAAAAAATATATGCAAAAAAATTTTCAAAAATTAAAAAAAAAAATAAAAAAAACTCTCCCAGGCTTCCATTAAGATTGAAACGGTAAATAGCCGAAAAATAGAGAAGAAAAAAAAATCTTTCCTTTCGTGAACCCGACCCGAGTTAAAAAAATTCAAAAATTAAATGCAAAAAAATTTTAAAAAATTGAAAACCTCATCAGGCTCTCAGATGAAACGGGTAAGATAGGCCGAAAATAGGAGAGAAAAAAAAAATTTCATTCCTATCCCTTGAACCCGTCTCGAGTTACAAAATCAAAAATGAAGGTAAAAAAATAAAAAAATTAAAAACACTCCGGCTTCATTTCAAGACAAAAACGGGTCAGGGACAGCCAAAAATAGAGAAGAAAAAAAATTTTCATTCCTACTCGTTCAACCCGACCCGAGTTACAAAATTCAAAAATAAATGCAAAAAAATTTTAAAAATTAAAAAACATCATCCAGGCTTCATTTCAAGATGAAACGGGTCAGGATAGGCCGAAAAATAGAGAAGAAAAAAATTTCATTTCTATCCGTTTGAACCCGTCCCGAGTTACAAAATTCAAAAATAAATGCAAAAAAATTTTAAAAATCAAAAAACATTATCCAGGCTTCATTTCAATATGAAATGGGTCGGGATAGGTCGAAAAATAGAGAAGAAAAAAAAAATATCTTTCCTTTCCGTTCGAACCCGACCCAAGTTAAAAAATTCAAAAATAAATGCGAAAAAAATTTAAAAATTAAAAAACCTCATCCAGGCTTCATTTCAAGATGAAACGGGTAAGAATAGGCCGAAAAATAGAGAAGAAAAAAAATTTCATTCCTATCCGTTTGAACCCGTCTCGAGTTACAAATCAAAAATAAGGTGAAAAAATTTAAAAAATTAAAAAACATCATCCAGGCTTATGTTCATGGACGGAAACGGGTTCAGGACAAGCCAAAAAAGAAGAAGAAAAAAATTTTCATTCCTATCCGTTCGAACCCGACCCGAGTTACAAAATTCAAAAATAAATGCAAAAAAATTTTAAAAATTAAAAAACATCATCCAGGCTTCATTTCAGGATGAAACGGGTCAGGATAGGCCGAAAAATAGAGAAGAAAAAAAATTTCATTCCTATCCGTCCGAACTCGACCCGAGTCACAAAATTCAAAAATAAATGCAAAAAAATTTTAAAAATTAAAAAACATCATCCAGGCTTCATTTCATGACGAAACGGGCCAGGAAGACCCAAAAAATAGAGAAGAAAAAAATTTTCATTCCTATCCGTTCGAACCCGACCCGAGTTACAAAATTCAAAAATAAATGCAAAAAAATTTTGAAAATTAAAAAACATCATCCAGGCTTCATTTCAAGATGAAACGGGTCAGGACAGGCTGAAAAATAGAGAACAAAAAAAATTTCATTCCCATCCGTTTGAACCCGTTTCGAGTTACAAAATTCAAAAATGAAGGTAAAAAAATTTTAAAAATTAAAAAACATCATCCCGGCTTCATTTCAAGACGAAACGGATCAGGGCAGGCCGAAGATCAGAGAACAAAAAAAATTTCATTCCTATCCGTTTGAACCCGTCCCGAGTTACAAAATTCAAATATTTAGGCAGAAAAATTTTAAAAATTAAAAAACATCATCCAGGCTTCATTTCATGACGAAACGGGTCAGGGCAAGCCAAAAAATAGGGAAGAAAAAAATTTTCATTCCTATCCGTTCGAACCCGACCCGAGTTACAAAATTCAAAAATAAATGCAAAAAAATTGTAAAAATTGAAAAACATCATCCAGGCTTCATTTCAAGATGTAACGGGTCAGGACAGGTCGAAAAATAGAGAACAAAAAAAATTTCATTCCTATCCGTTTGAACCCGTCCCGAGTTACAAAATTCAAAAATGAAGGTAAAAAAATTTTAAAAATTAAAAAACATCAATCAGGCTTCATTTCATACGAACGGGTTGGACAAGCCAAAAAAAATAGAGAAGAAAAAAATTTTCATTCCTAATTCGTTCGAACCGACCCGAGCGTACAATTCAAAATAAATGCAAAATTTTAAAAATTAAAAAAACAAATCACCCAGGCTTCATTTCATGACAAAACGGGTCAGGACAAGCCAAAAAATAGAGAAGAAAAAAAATTTCATTCCTATCCGTTCGAACCCGACCCGAGTCACAAAATTCAAAAATAAATGCAAAAAAATTTTTAAAATTGAAAAACATCATCTAGGCTTGATTTCAAGAGGAGACGGGTAAGAATAGGCCAAAAAATAGAGAAGAAAAAAAAAATCTTTCATTTCCGTTCGAACCCGATCCGAGATAAAGAATTCAAAAATAAATGCAAAAAAATTTTAAAAATTAAAAAACCTTATCCAGGCATCATTTCAAGATGAAACGGATAAGAATAGGCCGAAAAAGAGGAAGAAAAAAAATTTCAAATTCCTACACGTTCGAGACCCGTCCCGAGTTAAAAATTCAAAAATAAATGCAAAACATTTAAAAATGAAAAACATCATCCAGGCTTCCAATTTCAAGATGAAACGGGTTTAGATAGGCCGAAAAATAGAGAAGAAAAAAAATTTCAATCCTATCCGTTCGAACCCGGCCCGAGTTAAAAAATTCAAAAAAAAATGCAAAAAAATTTTAAAAATTAAAAAACATCACCCAGGTTTCATTTCAAGAAGAAACAGGTAAGAATAGGCCGAAAAATAGAGAAGAAAAAAAAAAATCTTTCCTTTCCGTTCTAACCCGACCCGAGATAAAAAATTCAAAAATAAATGCAAAAAAATTTTAAAAATTAAAAAACCCCATCCCGGCATCATTTCAAGATGAAACGGGTAAGAATACGCTGAAAAATAGAGAAGAAAAAAAATTTCATTCCTATCCGTTGGAACCCGACCCGAGTTAAAGAATTCAAAAATATATGCAAAAAAATTTTAAAAATTAAAAAACCTTATCCAGGCATCATTTCAAGATGAAACGGATAAGAATAGGCCGAAAAATAGAGAAGAAAAAAAATTTCATTCCTATCCGTTCGAACCCGACCCGAGTTAAAAAATTCAAAAATAAATGCAAAAACATTTTAAAAATTGAAAAACATCATCCAGGCTTCATTTCAAGATAAAACGGGTTAGGATAGGCCGAAAAATAGAGTAGAAAAAAAATTTCATTCCTATCCGTTCGAACCCGGCCCGAGTTAAAAAATTCAAAAATAAATGCAAAAAAATTTTAAAAATTAAAAAACATCACCCAGGTTTCATTTCAAGATGAAACAGGTAAGAATAGGCCGAAAAATAGAGAAGAAAAAAAAAATCTTTCCTTTCCGTTCTAACCCGACCCGAGATAAAAAATTCAAAAATAAATGCAAAAAAATTTTAAAAATTAAAAAACCCCATCCAGGCATCTTTTCAAGATGAAACGGGTAAGAATAGGCTGAAAAATAGAGAAGAAAAAAAATTTCATTCCTATCCGTTGGAACCCGACCCGAGTTAAAGAATTCAAAAATATATGCAAAAAAATTTTAAAAATTAAAAAACATTATCCAGGCTTTATTTCAATATGAGATGGGTTAGGATAGGCCGAAAAATAGAGAAGAAAAAAAATTTCATTCCTATCCGTTTGAACCCGTCCCGAGTTACAAAATTCAAAAATAAATGCAAAAAAATATTAAAAATTAAAAAACATTATCCAGGCTTCATTTCAATATGGAAAATGGTCAGATAAGGCCGAAAAATAGAGAAGAAAAAATATATCTTTCTTTCCCGTTCGAACCCGACCCGAGTTAAAAAATTCAAAATAAAAGCCGAAAAAATTTAAAAATTAAAAACCTCTCCAGGCTTCATTTTCAAGATGAACGGTAGAATAGGCCGAAAAATAGAGAAGAAAAAAAATTTCATTCCTATCCGTTCGAACCCGACCCGAGTTAAAAAATCAAAATAATAAATGCCAAATTTTCAAAAATTAAAAACATCATCCAGGTTTTCATTTCAAGATGAAACGGGTCAGGATAAGGCCGAAAATAGAGAAGAAAAAAAATATGCTTTCCTTTCCGTTCGAACCCTACCCAGTTAAAAATCAAAAATAACTGAAAAAAAATTCTAAAAATTAAATAACATCATCCAGGCTTCATTTCAAGACGAAACGGGACAGGAAAAGCCAAAAAATAGAGAACAAAAAAAATTTCCTTCCTATACGTTCGAATCCGAGCCGAGTTAGAAAATTCAAAAAATAACTGCAAAAAAATTCTAAAAATTAAATAACATCATCCAGGCTTCATTTCAAGACGAAACGGGTCAGGAAAGGCCGAAAAATAGAGAGAAAAAAAAATTGCTTCCTATCCGTTCGAATCCGAGCCGAGTTAGAAAATTCAAAAAATAAATGCAAAAAAATTCTAAAAATTAAAAAACATCATCCAGGCTTCACATTTCATGACAAAACGGGTCAGGACAAGCCAAAAAATATAGAAGAAAAAAAATTTAATTCCTATCCGTTCGAACCCGACCCGAGTTAAAAAATTCAAAAATAAATGCAAAAAAATTTTAAAAATTAAAAAACATCATCCAGGCTTCATTTCAGGATGAAACGGTTCAGGATAGGCCGAAAAATAGAGAAGAAAAAAAATTTCATTCCTATCCGTCCGAACTCGACCCGAGTCACAAAATTCAAAAATAAATGCAAAAAAATTTTAAAAATTAAAAAACATCATCCAGGCTTCATTTCAGGATGAAACGGATAAGAATAGGCCGAAAAATAGAGAAGAAAAAATTTTTCATTCCTATCCGTTTGAACCCGTCTCGAGTTACAAAATTCAAAAATGAAGGTAAAAAAATTTTAAAAATTAAAAAACATCATCCAGGCTTCATTTCAAGACAAAACGGGTTAGGACAAGCCAAAAAATAGAGAAGAAAAAAAATTTCATTCCTATCCGTTCGAACCCGACCCGAGTTACAAAATTCAAAAATAAATGCAAAAAAATTTGAAAAATTAAAAAACATCATCCAGGCTTCATTTCATGACGAAACGGGCCAGGAAGACCCAAAAAATAGAGAAGAAAAAAATTTTCATTCCTATCCGTTCGAACCCGACCCGAGTTACAAAATTCAAAAATAAATGCAAAAAAATTTTAAAAATTAAAAAACATCATCCAGGCTTCATTTCAGGATGAAACGGGTCAGGATTGGCCGAAAAATAGAGAAGAAAAAAAATTTCATTCCTATCCGTCCGAACACGACCCGAGTCACAAAATTCAAAAATAAATGCAAAAAAATTTTAAAATTAAAAAACATCAATCCCAAGGCTTCATTTAAGGTGAAACGGATAAAGAAAGGCCGAAAAAAAGAGAGAAAAAATTTTTTCATTCCTATCCGTTCGAACCCGACCCGAGTTACAAATTCAAAATAATGCAAAAAAATTTTGATTAAAAAACATCATCCGGCTTCATTTCAAGATGAAACGGGTCAGGACAGGCTGAAATAGAGAACAAAAAAAATTTCAATTCCCATGCCGTTTGAACCCGTTTTTCCGAGTTCAAACTTCAAAAAATGGAAGGTAAAAAAATTTTAAAAATTAAAAACATCATCCCGCTTCATTTCAAGACAGAAACGGATCAGGGCAGGCCGAAGAATAGAGAAACAAAAAAAAATTTCATTCCTATCGTTTGAAACCCGTCCCGAGTTACAAAAATCAAATATATTTAGGCAGAAAAAATTTTAAAAATTAAAAAACATCATCCAGGTTCATTTCATGAACGAAACGGGTCAGGGCAAGCCAAAAAATTAGGGAAGAAAAAAAATTTTCATTCCTATCCGTTCAACCCGACCGCAGTTACAAAATTCAAAAATAAATGCAAATTGTAAAAATTAAAAAACATCATCCAGGCTTCATTTCAAGACGAAACGGGTCAGGGCAAGCCGAAAAATAGAGAACAAAAAAAATTTCATTCCTATCCGTTTGAACCCGTCCCGAGTTACAAAATTCAAAAATTTAGGCAGAAAAATTTTAAAAATTAAAAAACATCATCCAGTCTTCATTTCATGACGAAACGGGTCTGGACAAGCCAAAAAATAGAGAAGAAAAAAAAATATCTTTCCTTTCCGTTCGAACTCGACCCGAGTTAAAAAATTCAAAAATAAATGCAAAAAAATTTTAAAAATTAAAAAACATCATCCAGGCTTCATTTCATGACAAAACGGGTCAGGACAAGCCAAAAAATAGAGAAGAAAAAAAATTTCACTCCTATCCGTTCGAACCCGACCCGAGTCACAAAATTCAAAAATAAATGCAAAAAAATTTTAAAAATTGAAAAACATCATCTAGGCTTGATTTCAAGAGGAGACGGGTAAGAATAGGCCGAAAAATAGAGAAGAAAAAAAAAATCTTTCCTTTCCGTTCGAACCCGATCCAAGATAAAGAATTCAAAAATAAATGCAAAAAAATTTTAAAAATTAAAAAAGCTTATCCAGGCATCATTTCAAGATGAAACGGATAAGAATAGACCGAAAAATAGAGAAGAAAAAAAATTTCATTCCTATCCGTTCGAACCCGTCCCGAGTTAAAAAATTCAAAAATAAATGCAAAAACATTTTAAAAATTGAAAAACATCATCCAGGCATTCATTTCAAGATGAAACGGGTTAGGATAGGCCGAAAAATAGAGAAGAAAAAAAATTTCATTCCTATCCGTTCGAACCCGACCCGAGTTAAAAAATTCAAAAATAAATGCAAAAAAATTTTAAAAATTAAAAAACATCCAGGTTCATTTCAAGATAAAGGTTAGGATAGGCCGAAAAATAGAGAGAAAAAAAATTTCATTCCTATCCGTCGAACCCGGCCCGAGTTAAAAATTCAAAAATAAATGCAAAAAATTTAAATAAAAAACATCACCCAGGTTTCATTTCAAGATGAAACAGGTAAGAATAGGCCGAAAAATAGAGAAGAAAAAAAAAATCTTTCCTTTCCGTTCGAACCCGACCCGAGTTAAAAAATTCAAAAATAAATGCAAAAAAATTTTAAAAATTAAAAAACCTCATCCAGGCTTCATTTCAAGATGAAACGGGTCAGGATAGGCCGAAAAATAGAGAAAAAAAAAATATCTTTCCTTTCCGTTCGAACCCGACCCGAGTTAAAAAATTCAAAAATAAATGCAAAAAAATTTTAAAAATTAAAAAACATCATCCAGGCTTCATTTCATGACAAAACGATTCAAGACAAGCCAAAAAATAGAGAAGAAAAAATTTTCATTCCTATCCGTTCGAACCCGACCCGAGTCACAAAATTCAAAAATAAATGCAAAAAAATTTTAAAAATTGAAAAACATCATCTAGGCTTGATTTCAAGGGGAGACGGGTAAGAATAGGCCGAAAAATAGAGAAGAAAAAAAAAATCTTTCCTTTCCGTTCGAACCCGATCCGAGATAAAGAATTCAAAAATAAATGCAAAAAAATTTTAAAAATTAAAAAACCTTATCCAGGCATCATTTCATGATGAAACGGATAAGAATAGGCCGAAAAATAGAGAAGAAAAAAAATTTCATTCCTATCCGTTCGAACCCGGCCCGAGTTAAAAAATTCAAAAATAAATGCAAAACAATTTTAAAAATTAAAAAACATCATCCAGGCTTCATTTCAAGATGAAACAGGTAAGAATAGGCCGAAAAATAGAGAAGAAAAAAGAAATATCTTTCCTTTCCGTTCCAACCCGACCCGGGATAAAAAATTCAAAAATAAATGCAAAAAAATTTTAAAAATTAAAAAACCCCATCCAGGCATCATTTCAAGATGAAACGGGTAAGAATAGGCTGAAAAATAGAGAAGAAAAAAAATTTCATTCCTATCCGTTCGAACCCGACCCGAGTTAAAAAATTCAAAAATATATGCAAAAAAATTTTAAAAATTTTAAAAATTAAAAAACATTATCCAGGCATCATTTCAATATGAGATGAGTTAGGATAGGCCGAAAAATAGAGAAGAAAAAAAAATTTCATTCCTATCCGTTTGAACCCGTCCCGAGTTACAAAATTCAAAAATAAATGCAAAAAAATTTTAAAAATTAAAAAACATTATCCAGGCTTCATTTCAATATGAAATGGGTCAGGATAGGCCGAAAAATAGAGAAGAAAAAAAAAATCTTTCCTTTCCGTTCGAACCCGACCCGACTTTAAAAAATTCCAAAAATAAAATGCAAAAAATTTAAAAATTAAAAAAACCTCATCCAGGCTTCATTTCAAGATGAAACGGCTCAGGACAGCCGAAAAATAGAGAACAAAAAAATTCCATTCCTATCCGTTTGAACCCGTCTCGAGTTACAAAATTCAAAAATGGAAGGAAAAAATTTTAAAAATTTAAAAAACCATCATCCAGGCTCATTTCATGACCGAAAACGGGCAGACAAGCCAAAAAAAAGAAGAAAAAAATTTTCATTCCTACCCGTTCGAACCCGACCCGAGTTACAAAAATCAAAAATAAATGCAAAAAAATTATAAAAATTAAAAAATATCATCCAGGCTTCATTTCAAGAGGAAACGGGCCAGGACAGGCCGAAAAATAGAGAACAAAAAAAATTTCATTGCTATCCGTTTGAACCCGTCTCGAGTTACAAAATTCAAAAATGAAGGTTAAAAAATTTTAAAAATTAAAAAACATCATCCAGGCTTCATTT
>NW_022155038.1:0-7990 GCF_001633185.2 Quercus lobata | reverse complement strand
AATTTTAAAAATTAAAAAACATCATCCAGGCTTCATTTCAAGAGGAAACGGGTCAGGACAGACCGAAAAATAGAGAACAAATAAAATTTCATTCCTATCCGTTTGAACCCGTCTCGAGTTACAAAATTAAAAAATGAAGGTAAAAAAATTTTAAAAATTAAAAAACATCATCCAGGCTTCATTTCAAGACAAAACGGGTCTGGACAAGCCAAAAAATAGAGAAGAAAAAAAATTTCATTCTTATCCGTTCGAACCCGACCCGAGTTACAAAATTCAAAAATAAATGCAAAAAAATTTTAAAAATTAAAAAACATCATCCAGGCTTCATTTCAAGGTGAAACGGGTCAGGATAGGCCGAAAAATAGAGAAGAAAAAAAAATATCTTTCCTTTCCGTTCGAACCCGACCCGAGTTAAAAAATTCAAAAATAAATGCAAAAAAATTTTAAAAATTAAAAAACCTTATCCAGGCATCATTTCAAGATGAAACGGATAAGAATAGGCCGAAAAATAGAGAAGAAAAAAAATTTCTTTCCTATCCGTTCGAACCCGACCCGAGTTAAAAAATTCAAAAATAAATGCAAAAAAAATTTTAAAAATTAAAAAACATCATCCAGGCTTCATTTCAAGATGAAACGGGTCAGGATAGGCCGAAAAATAGAGAAGAAAAAAAAATATCTTTCCTTTCCGTTCGAACCCGACCCGAGTTAAAAAATTCAAAAATAAATGCAAAAAAATTTTAAAAATTAAAAAACCTTATCCAGGCATCATTTCAAGATGAAACGGATAAGAATAGGCCGAAAAATAGAGAAGAAAAAAAATTTCTTTCCTATCCGTTCGAACCCGACCCGAGTTAAAAAATTCAAAAATAAATGCAAAAACATTTTAAAAATTGAAAAACATCATCCAGGCATCATTTCAAGATAAAACGGGTTAGGATAGGCCGAAAAATAGAGAAGAAAAAAAATTTCATTCCTATCCGTTCGAACCCGGCCCGAGTTAAAAAATTCAAAAATAAATGCAAAAAAATTTTAAAAATTAAAAAACATCACCTAGGTTTCATTTCAAGATGAAACAGGTAAGAATAGGCCGAAAAATAGAGAAGAAAAAAAAAATCTTTCCTTTCCGTTCTAACCCGACCCGAGATAAAAAATTCAAAAATAAATGCAAAAAAATTTTAAAAATTAAAAAACCCCATCCAGGCATCATTTCAAGATGAAACGGGTAAGAATAGGCTGAAAAATAGAGAAGAAAAAAAATTTCATTCCTATCCGTTGGAACCCGACCCGAGTTAAAAAATTCAAAAATATATGCAAAAAAATTTTAAAAATTAAAAAACATTATCCAGGCTTCATTTCAATATGAGATGGGTTAGGATAGGCCGAAAAATAGAGAAGAAAAAAAATTTCATTCCTATCCGTTTGAACCCGTCCCGAGTTACAAAATTCAAAAATAAATGCAAAAAAATTTTAAAAATTAAAAAACATTATCCAGGCTTCATTTCAATATGAAATGGGTCAGGATAGGCTGAAAAATAGAGAAGAAAAAAAAATATCTTTCCTTTCCGTTCGAACCCGACCCGAGTTAAAAAATTCAAAAATAAATGCAAAAAAATTGTAAAAATTAAAAAACATCATCCAGGCTTCATTTCATGACAAAACGGGTCAGGACAAGCCAAAAAATAGAGAAGAAAAAAAATTTCATTCCTATCCGTTCGAACCCGACCCGAGTTACAAAATTCAAAAATAAATGCAAAAAAATTTTAAAAATTAAAAAACATCATCCAGGCTTCATTTCAAGATGAAACGGGTCAGGATAGGCCGAAAAATAGAGAAGAAAAAAAAAATCTTTCCTTTCCGTTCGAACCCGACCCGAGTTAAAAAATTCAAAAATAAATGCAAAAAAATTTTAAAAATTAAAAAACATCATCCAGGCTTCATTTCATGACAAAACGGGTCAGGACAAGCCAAAAAATAGAAAAGAAAAAAAATTTCATTCCTATCCGTTCGAACCCGACCCGAGTCACAAAATTCAAAAATAAATGCAAAAAAATTTTAAAAATTGAAAAACATCATCTAGGCTTGATTTCAAGAGGAGACGGGTAAGAATAGGCCGGAAAAATAGAGAAGAAAAAAAAAATCTTTCCTTTCCGTTCGAACCCGATCCGAGATAAAGAATTCAAAAATAAATGCAAAAAAATTTTAAAAATTAAAAAACCTTATCCAGGCATCATTTCAAGATGAAACGGATAAGAATAGGCCGAAAAAGAGAGAAGAAAAAAAATTTCATTCCTATCCGTTCGAACCCGGCCCGAGTTAAAAAATTCAAAAATAAATGCAAAAAAATTTTAAAAATTAAAAAACATCATCCAGGCTTCATTTCAAGATGAAACAGGTAAGAATAGGCCGAAAAATAGAGAAGAAAAAAGAAATATCTTTCCTTTCTGTTCTAACCCGACCCGAGATAAAAAATTCAAAAATAAATGCAAAAAAATTTTAAAAATTAAAAAACCCCATCCAGGCATCATTTCAAGATGAAACGGGTAAGAATAGGCTGAAAAATAGAGAAGAAAAAAAATTTCATTCCTATCCGTTCGAACCCGACCCGAGTTAAAAAATTCAAAAATACATGCAAAAAAATTTTAAAAATTTTAAAAATTAAAAAACATTATCCAGGCTTCATTTCAATATGAGATGAGTTAGGATAGGCCGAAAAATAGAGAATAAAAAAAAATTTCATTCCTATCCGTTTGAACCCGTCCCGAGTTACAAAATTCAAAAATAAATGCAAAAAAATTTTAAAAATTAAAAAACATTATCCAGGCTTCATTTCAATATGAAATGGGTCAGGATAGGCCGAAAAATAGAGAAGAAAAAAAAAATCTTTCCTTTCCGTTCGAACCCGACCCGAGTTAAAAAATTCAAAAATAAATGCAAAAAAATTTTAAAAATTAAAAAACATCATCCAGGCTTCATTTCATGACAAAACGGGTCAGGACAAGCCAAAAAATAGAAAAGAAAAAAATTTTCATTCCTATCCGTTCGAACCCGACCCGAGTCACAAAATTCAAAAATAAATGCAAAAAAATTTTAAAAATTGAAAAACATCATCTAGGCTTGATTTCAAGAGGAGACGGGTAAGAATAGGCCGAAAAATAGAGAAGAAAAAAAAAATCTTTCCTTTCCGTTCGAACCCGATCCGAGATAAAGAATTCAAAAATAAATGCAAAAAAATTTTAAAAATTAAAAAACCTTATCCAGGCATCATTTCAAGATGAAACGGATAAGAATAGGCCGAAAAAGAGAGAAGAAAAAAAATTTCATTCCTATCCGTTCGAACCCGGCCCGAGTTAAAAAATTCAAAAATAAATGCAAAAAAATTTTAAAAATTAAAAAACATCATCCAGGCTTCATTTCAAGATGAAACAGGTAAGAATAGGCCGAAAAATAGAGAAGAAAAAAGAAATATCTTTCCTTTCCGTTCTAACCCGACCCGAGATAAAAAATTCAAAAATAAATGCAAAAAAATTTTAAAAATTAAAAAACCCCATCCAGGCATCATTTCAAGATGAAACGGGTAAGAATAGGCTGAAAAATAGAGAAGAAAAAAAATTTCATTCCTATCCGTTCGAACCCGACCCGAGTTAAAAAATTCAAAAATATATGCAAAAAAATTTTAAAATTTTAAAAATTAAAAAACATTATCCAGGCTTCATTTCAATATGAGATGAGTTAGGATAGGCCGAAAAATAGAGTAGAAAAAAAAATTTCATTCCTATCCATTTGAACCCGTCCCGAGTTACAAAATTCAAAATAAATGCAAAAAAATTTTAAAAATTAAAAAACATTATCCAGGCTTCATTTCAATATGAAATGGGTCAGGATAGGCCGAAAAATAGAGAAGAAAAAAAAAATCTTTCCTTTCCGTTCGAACCCGACCCGAGTTAAAAAATTCAAAAATAAATGCAAAAAAATTTTAAAAATTAAAAAACATCATCCAGGCTTCATTTCAAGATGAAACGGGTAAGAATAGGCAAAAAATAGAGAAGAAAAAAAATTTCATTCCTATCCGTTCGAACCCGACCCGAGTTAAAAAATTCAAAAATAAATGCAAAAAAATTTTAAAAATTTTAAAAATTAAAAAACATTATCCAGGCTTCATTTCAATATGAGATGAGTTAGGATAGGCCGAAAAATAGAGAATAAAAAAAAATTTCATTCCTATCCGTTCGAACCCGCCCGAGTTACAAAATTCAAAAATAAATGCAAAAAAATTTTAAAAATTAAAAAACATTATCCAGGCTTCATTTCAATATGAAATGGGTCAGGATAGGCCGAAAAATAGAGAAGAAAAAAAAATCTTTCCTTTCCGTTCGAACCCGACCCGAGTTAAAAAATTCAAAAATAAATGCAAAAAAATTTAAAAAATAAAAAACATCATCCAGGCTTCATTTCATGACAAAACGGGTCAGGACAAGCCAAAAAATAGAAAAGAAAAAAATTTTCATTCCTATCCGTTCGAACCCGACCCGAGTCACAAAATTCAAAAATAAATGCAAAAAAATTTTAAAAATTGAAAAACATCATCTAGGCTTGATTTCAAGAGGAGACGGGTAAGAATAGGCCGAAAAATAGAGAAGAAAAAAAAAATCTTTCCTTTCCGTTCGAACCCGATCCGAGATAAAGAATTCAAAAATAAATGCAAAAAAATTTTAAAAATTAAAAAACCTTATCCAGGCATCATTTCAAGATGAAACGGATAAGAATAGGCCGAAAAAGAGAGAAGAAAAAAAATTTCATTCCTATCCGTTCGAACCCGGCCCGAGTTAAAAAATTCAAAAATAAATGCAAAAAAATTTTAAAAATTAAAAAACATCATCCAGGCTTCCTTTCAAGATGAAACAGGTAAGAATAGGCCGAAAAATAGAGAAGAAAAAAGAAATATCTTCCCTTTCTGTTCTAACCCGACCCGAGATAAAAAATTCAAAAATAAATGCAAAAAAATTTTAAAAATTAAAAAACCCCATCCAGGCATCATTTCAAGATGAAACGGGTAAGAATAGGCCGAAAAATAGAGAAGAAAAAAAATTTCATTCCTATCCGTTCGAACCCGACCCGAGTTAAAAAATTCAAAAATAAATGCAAAAAAATTTTAAAAATTGAAAAACATTCATAAGATGAAACAGGTAAGAATAGGCCGAAAAATAGAGAAGAAAAAAGAAATCATTCCTATCCGTCGAAACCCTGCCCGCAACGGGTAAAAAAATTCAAAAAATAAAATGACCAAAAAAATTTTAAAATTAAAAAACATCATCCAGGTTTCATTTCAAGATGAAACAGTAAGAATAGACCGAAAAAAGCAGGGAATGAAAAAATAAATATCTTTCCTTTCCGTTCTAACACGACACGCGAGATAAAAAAAATTCAAAAATAAATGCCAAAAAAAATTAAAAATTTAAAAAACCCACATCCAGGCATCATTTCAAGATGAAACGGATAAGAATAGGCCGAAAAATAGAGAAGAAAAAAAATTTCATTCCTATCCGTTCGAACCCGACCCGAGTTAAAAAATTCAAAAATAAATGCAAAAACATATTAAAAATTGAAAAACATCATCCAGGCTTCATTTCAAGATAAAACGGGTTCGGATAGGCCGAAAAATAGAGAAGAAAAAAAATTTCATTCCTATCCGTTCGAACCCGGCCCGAGTTAAAAAATTCAAAAATAAATGCAAAAAAATTTTAAAAATTAAAAAACATCATCCAGGTTTCATTTCAAGATGAAACAAGTAAGAATAGGCCGAAAAACAGGGAAGAAAAAAAAAATATCTTTCCTTTCCGTTCTAACCCGACCCGAGATAAAAAATTCAAAAATAAATGCAAAAAAATTTTAAAAATTAAAAAACCACATCCAGGCATCATTTCAAGATGAAACGGGTAAGAATAGGCTGAAAAATAGAGAAGAAAAAAAATTTCGTTCCTATCCGTTCGAACCTGACCCGAGTTAAAAAATTCAAAAATATATGCAAAAAAATTTTAAAAATTAAAAAACATTATCCAGGCTTCATTTCAATATGAGATGGGTTAGGATAGGCCGCAAAATAGAGAAGAAAAAAAATTTCATTCCTATCCGTTCGAACCCGACCCGAGTCACAAAATTCAAAAATAAATGCAAAAAAATTTTAAAAATTGAAAAAACACCCTTCATCTAGGCTTGATTTCAAGAGAGACGGGTAAGAGAACTTAAGCCGAAAAATAGAGAAGAAAAAAAAAATCTTTCCTGCTCCGTTCGAACCCGATCCAGAGAAAGAATTCAAAAAATAAATGCATAAAAAATTTTAAAAATAAAAAACCTATCCAGGCATCATTTCAAGATGAAACGGAGAAGAATAGGCCGAAAAATAGAGAAGAAAAAAATTTCATTCCTATCCGTTCGAACCCGACCCGAGTTAAAAAATTCAAAAATAAATGCAAAAACATATTAAAAATTGAAAAACATCATCCAGGCTTCATTTCAAGATAAAACGGGTTCGGATAGGCCGAAAAATAGAGAAGAAAAAAAATTTCATTCCTATCCGTTCGAACCCGGCCCGAGTTAAAAAATTCAAAAATAAATGCAAAAAAATTTTAAAAATTAAAAAACATCATCCAGGTTTCATTTCAAGATGAAACAAGTAAGAATAGGCCGAAAAACAGGGAAGAAAAAAAAAATATCTTACCTTTTCCGTTCTTAACCCGACCGAGATAAAAAATTCAAAAATAAATGCAAAAAAAATTTTAAAAATTAAAAAAACCACCATCCAGCATCATTCAAGATGAAAACGGGTAAGAGAGGCTGAAAAATAGAGAAGAAAAAAAAATTTCGTCCATCGTTCGAACTGACCCGAGCTTAAAAAATTTCAAAAAATATATGCAAAAAAATTTTAAAAAATTAAAAAACATTATCCAGGCTTCATTTCAATATGAGATGGGTTAGGATAGGCCGAAAAATAGAGAAGAAAAAAAATTTCATTCCTATCCGTTTGAACCCGTCCCGAGTTACAAAATTCAAAAATAAATGCAACAAAATTTTAAAAATTAAAAAACATTATCCAGGCTTCATTTCAAGATAAAACGGGTCAGGATAGGCCGAAAAATAGAGAAGAAAAAAAAATATCTTTCCTTTCCGTTCCAACCCGACCCGAGTTAAAAAATTCAAAAATAAATGCAAAAAAATTGTAAAAATTAAAAAACATCATCCAGGCTTCATTTCATGACAAAACGGGTCAGGACAAGCCAAAAAATAGAGAAGAAAAAAAATTTCATTCCTATCCGTTCGAACCCGACCCGAGTTACAAAATTCAAAAATAAATGCAAAAAAATTTTAAAAATTAAAAAACATCATCACAGTTTCATTTCAAGATGAAACGGGTCAGGATAGGCCGAAAAATTAGAGAAGAAAAAAAAAATATCTTACCTTTCCGTTCGAACCCGACCCGAGTAAAAGAATTCAAAAATAAATGCAAAAAAATTTTAAAAATTAAAAAACCTTATCCAGGCATCATTTCAAGATGAAACGGATAAGAATAGGCCGAAAAATAGAGAAGAAAAAAATTTTCATTCCTATCCGTTCGAACCCGGCCCGAGTTAAAAAATTCAAAAATAAATGCAAAAAAATTTTAAAAATTAAAAAAAATCATCCAGGCTTCATTTCAAGATGAAACAGGTAAGAATAGGCTGAAAAATAGAGAAGAAAAAAGAAATATCTTTCCTTTCCGTTCTAACCCGACCCGAGATAAAAAATTCAAAAATGAATGCAAAAAAATTTTAAAAATTAAAAAACCCCATCCAGGCATCATTTCAAGATGAAACGGGTAAGAATAGGCGGAAATATAAAGAAGAAAAAAAATTTCATTCCTATCCGTTCGAACCCGACCCGAGTTAAAAAATTCAAAAATATATGCAAAAAAATTTTAAAAATTTTAAAAATTAAAAAACATTATCCAGGCTTCATT